>NW_010244683.1:10704-11207 GCF_000690775.1 Eurypyga helias | reverse complement strand
CCTGCGGGCGATGGAGCGGCGCGGGGGGCGTTGCCCTGGGCCTCCTTCACGCGTCTGCTTTTTGGGTCAGAAAGCAAAGAAAACCGCGTTCGCGTAGCTTAGAAGCGCGGGGGGGCGATGGGGTCAGTCGCGCCTCCCTTCCTGTGCTCCAAGCCAACACCCCGGCTTCGCAGCCGGGACGGCGCGCGTGGAAAAGCGGTTTGTAGCGACTGGTTTTCCCAGCGCCGCAGCCGCGGAAAAGTCGCGATGGGAAACAAAAGCGAAGCGTGCTTCCCGGTTTGGTAGCGTTTAGTCCTGAGCTGAGCTGTTAGGATCGGGGATGGTGGAAACGAGGCCATTTCCCGCTTGTCCCCTGTTACCTGGTAAAGTTTTAGCAGCCATAAGCATCTAAAGGCAAACGATGGAACATCTCCCGATGTGAGTCATTTGTGTATTTTTGAAATGCTCGTCTCCGTTTCTGTAAGTTGTTTTTCAAGGCGGATGTTCCTTTCTTTTTCTTGTTT
>NW_010244683.1:0-10621 GCF_000690775.1 Eurypyga helias | reverse complement strand
CCGTTGTAACAAAGGTGTCAGGGTGCGGCTGGTTTGTGTTAAAGAGGCAGGGGCAGTTTTAGGTTTCTAGGCTTTCATAAGCCATTTTTATCTATTTACTGGTTTTAAGCCCTCACTGTTTCAAATTCTATTTACTTTTGTGTAACTGCTTATTGCTACAACGTTAGAATCTTATCATAATATCACAGACTGGTTTAGGTTGGAAGGGACCTTAAAGCCCATCCAGTTCCAACCCCCTGCCATGGGCAGGGACACCTTCCACTAGACCAGGTTGCTCCAAGCCTCATCCAGCCTGGCCTTGGACACTTCCAGGGATGGGGCATCCACAGCTTCCCTGGGCAATCTTAGGTAATAGCTGGTGGTTTGAAACATTACACAGTGTCTGTTGTTTCTCGTTGTGCCTTTATTAGTAGACATTTTATTTTATTGTTCCAGGTAACTTTTATAGTTCTCATAGCTCTAAGTTCTTTCTCTGGGTTGAGGTGGGGGTGTTGATTTTTTTTTTCCCAGCAGTGCCTAACATCTTATGTGCATCCTTATAGGGACATTGAGCCTCTTGAAAAAGTGATGTTTGTTTTGCAGATTCCGATTCTGGATCTGAATCTGACTCCGATCAGGAGAATGCTGGCTCTGGTAGTAATGCTTCTGGAAGTGACAGTGACCAGGATGATGACAGGGAGGCAATAAAACCTAGTAACAAGGAGTTATTTGGAGACGATAGCGAGGATGAAGGGGCATCCCATCACACAGGGAGTGACAACCACTCTGAACGATCCTACAACCGATCTGAAGCTTCAGGACATTCTGAGCGTGAAGATAATGATCAGTCGGACGTGGACCAGCACAGTGTTTCAGAAGCTGCTCATGATGAGGAGGAGGATGATCGTGGCCACGGGTCGGATGAAGGCAGCCATCACTCGGAGGGAGATGGTTCCGAAAAAGCACATTCAGAGGATGAGAAGTGGGGCAAGGAGGACAAAAGCGATCAGTCAGACGATGAGGAGAGGCAGCAGAACTCTGATGACGAGGACAGGCAGCAGAACTCTGACGATGAGGAGAAAGGGCAGAACTCTGATGAAGATGAAAGGCCCCAGATGTCTGATGATGAGGAAAGACTCCAGAACTCAGATGAGGAGAAGATGCAGAACTCTGATGATGAGGAGAGGCCGCAGGTCTCGGACGAGGAGAAGATGCAGAACTCGGACGATGACGAAAGGGCCCAGCATTCGGACGATGAGAAGATGCAGAACTCGGACGATGATGAAAGAGCCCAGCACTCCGACGAGGAGGACCAGGATCATAAATCTGGTAGGACTGATTGCAGTGGTAATGATTTGCTTCTGGGTTGACCTTTCTTTTTTGTTTCACTTATATTGGCCTGAAAAGGTTCAGACTTCAACGTCCAGGTGTTAATCACGTAGCTTTCAACTACAGTCACCTTTGTAATGGTTTTTCTTTATGCAGCACTTTTAAATTCCCTTTCATCTGAATCGCCTTATTAATACAAAGGAATTTGAAAATATGCAGAACAATGTGTTTAACTTGCTGAGAATAATTATGCTCCTTAGTAGAGTCTGCACGGGGCAGTGATAGCGAAGACGAGGTTCTGCGAATGAAGCGAAAGAAACCAATTGCATCGGATTCGGAGGTGGACAGTGATACGGAAGGACAGAAAGGTAAACGGTGGCGGTGTGTCGTGGGTTTGGGTTCGTTTAATCCTCGCCTTAAGCGCCATTCCTCCGCTACAGAACTTGAGAGAGAGCGCTTGCCGTGCGGCGCGGCTGTAGTGCTGCGGAAACACCGACACAGGACAGTGAGAATGCTGCGTGGGGAAGTACAGGCTGTGCTTCTGCTGATTATCTCTAGTTAGCTGGATCAGTTGGTCATTTCCTCAGTTTCCTCCGTGAGCGGCAGAGCTTGTGCCTTTGCAAATGTCCGTTCACGCGGGTTTACTGAAAGATGCGAAGAAGGGGTGTCTCTAGTCAGAGCAGCCCAGAGAAGCTGCACTGGTTTTTGTGATGTTTAGCTGGCTGAGAAGGAGGTGCTGATTCTTCTGCTGAGTAAAACCTCCAAAATGGGTAATAAAGCTGCTGTTGACATGTATTTAAGTTGTTTACTTGAGTAAAGGATAATCTTCTACTCTTGATTCTTCTGTTCCCATTTTTCAACTAGATTGTCTTATTGGACAGTGCCTTTCCAGGGAAACATACCCTGAATCCTTAGCGTAAAAATACAAGGGAAAACATTTTCAGGATAGGAGCGTAATGTGTGCTTCACGAACTTTCACGGTTTTTAACCTTTCTAGGTGTTTTTAAGTGGTAATAACAAGTGAAGACTGCGTTAAGCTTTTTTTCTGTGCGTATGCTTACACGTAGGGGTGCCTGTGGGCATTCTGTCATATTGTAACGTCGTAATTTTTCTGCTCAAGAGCATGCAGATGTCATGGACCTCTTTGGAGGTGCAGATGACATTTCCTCTGGGAGCGATGGAGAAGACAAGCCACCGACGCCAGGACAGCCCATTGTGAGTAGACCTGGCTTTGGAAATCATTAATACGCTGTTCCACTCTGAAACGGGGAACACTGATAGTGTTTTAGTGAAGAAAAGACTGAGGGCATTAAGTAAGCGTTACAGGTAATTTTGCCCTGCCTAAATTAAAGTTTTATATGTAGTGATACCAAATGGATTTGTTTACCTGCCTTCACCATCCCTGCTCTACTTTTTGTCCTTGAAAGAAATATACTGAGTAGTTTTGATTGTCACTGAGTAAAATACAAAGTCATCGCTGTCTTTTAGTTCGGCTGTTTTGAGAAATACTTTGTTTTGGGTCTTGATAATACAGAACAATCATTTTTCATCTGGGAAAAGTTGTCCCCCATGTACTCGCCGGTGCTTAGCTGGAAACTGTACGTCACCTGCTTTGCTGCCTCCGTACTGTCTTTGGCCTCTTCAGTTCACACTGCTGCTTGAAAGCACTTTTAGTGGTGTATGAAAACACTGAATTGGGTTGCTTTCAGTGAAAATGCGCAAGCTCTTTTACCCAAAGCTTCCTGATCTGTCTCTGTGGGTATGGATGACTTTTCTTCCAGGAAAATATAGGGGCTTGTTAGGGCAGCAGTAGCCAGATAAGACTGCTCTCGCTTATGCTCCTGTTTGCCTTTTTATTTGTTAGGATGAGAATGGACTGAGTCAAGAACAGCAGGAGGAAGAGCCTATTCCAGAGACTAGAATAGAGGTAGAAATACCGAAAGTAAACACAGACCTGGGTAATGATTTGTATTTTGTGAAGCTGCCCAACTTCCTTAGCGTGGAGCCCAGGTAATTGCACATTAACTGCATGACTGATAAGTTGGGGTTTTTTAATGTTTCCCTATATTGCTGTTGTTTTAGTGACACAATTAAATATGTTGTCCATATTTAAAATGGTTGCACACTTTTGATTGTGATCAGTCAGTAGTAATATCTATATCTATTGTTAAATCTAATCACGTGCTGAGTAGTTTTCTTATGAGCTTGGGTTTCAGCTTGCTTGAGTAACGTTTTGTCTTTTGGAAAACAAACAAAAATACGGTTTACTTGGAAGCACACGCTATCAGTTGAATCTTAAACATAGGTTCAGGCTCTCAGAGGTGTGAAAGCCAAATGCACAGGATCTTTATGCACTTTGGAGTGATAAAAATGTCATTTTGAAATTTAGAATAAACTCCTCTTTATTTGTGTGCTGAATGTACTGTTTAAATACGAAGTGGCTGGTGACTTGTTTTCCTATTTACCTCACCCAAGCTGAAGACATTTTCTGGAAATCATAAGGAGAAACACGAGTTGTTTGTGATGTTTGGTTTGGCTTTAGGGTCAGCGTCTAGAAAATTGCTGTTAAATCCATCTCTTCAAGTGAAGCCTTATTGCATTGTTTAGGTGCCTTGTCAGCTGTTGGTGCGGCGTTGTTTTCTGTTACACATCGGTTAAATCGTTCTCCCTGGCTTTCATGCTGTGGACTGTGTTGGGAGAGAACCGTTAAGAAACCAGTCAGTGGCTGTGATCGGTGAGAGAAGTCTTGAGCGTCCTGGGGCTTGGACAGGACTGAAAATACGAGTGTACAGTCGCAGGGTCCGTCTGTCACTTCTGTCCCTCGCAGCAGCCTGGAAACCATCAGGAAGGAGGCTAGGGAGTGGTCTTCCCCCACTTGTTCCCACCCCAGTCGTCAGATTTTGTGAAGAAAGAGAGGAAAAACAATCTCATCTTCCTTGTCGTTTGGTTGGGTTTGAGATTCACATAAAAAATGACAGAGGTTGGGCTCTTAACTAATCCTTAATTCACCACCTTTATATGATGATCACTCTTCTTTTTTCTTTCTCCGTGTATATATACATATATATATATATAGTGTATATTTTGTTCCAGACTGAGCCCTAACCTCATCATCCCGATTTGTAGGAAACAGTATTTTCTGAGGCAGATGTGCTCTCTTCAGCTAGAGCCACTGAGAGGGTCTGAGCGTTGAAGTGGCTGTCACCGATGTCAGCGAGGACCCTGGGGTTGGCCTCCCGTGGCGTGGAGTCCATGCAGGGAATTACACTGCGGTCTCGCAGTGGCAGTGCCTGCTCGTGTGTGCAGTGTGTCTAAACCTTTCGTGCGCCTGTTAGTTTGCATAACTGGAGCAATTTTTAGAAGAATAAAGACTGTATTGTACCATTTATTGCAGACCTTTTGATCCCCAGTATTACGAAGATGAATTTGAAGATGAGGAGATGCTTGACGAGGAGGGTAGAACTAGGTTAAAACTCAAGGTATGATGTTAATGTTCCGTTTCTCTCTTACGCTCATCTAGCCACATTCTTCCCAGTCCCTTTCAGGTATCCTAGAACGGTGTTTCGAGTTATGGTTCAGATTGTGGAATTGTGGGGCAGTGCAGCACTGAGAAAAGTTGATCTATTTTAGTAATAATTTGTAAAAAGCTCAACAGCTGTATTTGACCTATAAAAGCATTACCTTTCACCTTCATTTTGCATCACGCATCAAATTATCGAGCCTTTCTAACTGTACCTTTTGACCCATAGAGAGTCTATTTTACCACAGTGTTTCTTACCATCAATTAGAACGAGTGTTTTGTGTTGGTGTCTTTTTTTCCTCGCAGGTGGAAAACACAATACGATGGCGGATGCGGCGAGATGAGGAAGGGAACGAGATCAGGGAAAGTAACGCGCGGATAGTCAAGTGGTCAGATGGAAGGTTAGTTGGGACGTTCTGCCGCTGAAGGAACAGGGTTGTTCTTTACAGTGAAATGCCACGGCGTGCAAAATGGGTCAACAAACTGATCAAAAACTTGTCGCTTCTGCACTGCAGAGGTTGTTTCAGTCGCAGCGCTTTGAAAATCTTGTGTTCTGCTTAGTTTGGATCGAAATACAATTACTGGCTATCTATAAAGGAAAGTGAAGGCTCTGTCCGTTTATAAACGAGGCAAAACCCAGACTGTAGTAGCTTTGTCAAGTAACCAATACACGACTCTCTTTTTTTAAGCATGTCTCTGCACTTGGGCAATGAGGTCTTTGATGTGTACAAGGCGCCGCTGCAGGGAGATCACAACCATTTGTTTATCAGACAAGGAACGGGTCTGCAGGGACAGGCTGTTTTCAAGACAAAGTTAACCTTCAGGTAAGCACGATATTCTCTATCAAACGCTAATACTGCTTTTGCAATTGAGTGTTGTAACTACTAGGTAAAAATCATAGAATCACAGAATGGTTAGGGTTGGAAGGGACCTTAAAGCCCATCCAGTTCCAACCCCCCTGTCATGGGCAGGGACACCTTCCACTAGACCATGTTGCTCCGAGCCTCATCCAGCCTAGCCTATATATCAGATATACCAGTTTGTAAACTATCAAAGCTTAACTGTTTAATAAGAATGTGCTATTTTCCAAAGTCAGTATTTCAGTAAGAGTTGTCCTAAATTAGGTGTCCCGGTGTGAAAGGCTACTATGCCATTCACTGCAATATGTAGGCTACAGGTGTCTTTTTTTTTTATATGTAATTTAATTTGCATTTTTAAGTGCAAGTCCTCATCTGAATGAAAAAGAACATTAGTACTCCCTGAAGTTAACCTTTCTTCTGATGCACAGTTGCTATCAAAATGGTGATTATGTCTTGGGATATCGATGTGACATTTGGGGATGATTATTTAGGCTGGTGAAGGGCTGCACGTGGTTTGCTGAGAAGGCATTGACGTCTCCAGTGCCTGTTACAATGCACATAAATAAGAAAAAGCAAAAAGGAAGATGCTTTTACTTTTGTGCAGATAAGTCTTTGAAATCTTAAATATACTGGCCCTACCGTTACCCTTCAAAAATAGATGTGTTTCTTTAAGAAGGATTGAACCCGTTGTGGTATTTTAACAGGCCACACTCTACAGACAGCGCCACTCACAGGAAGATGACTCTGTCTCTGGCAGATAGGTGTTCAAAGACCCAGAAAATCCGTATCCTGCCGATGGCAGGTCGCGATCCAGAGTCTCAGCGCACAGAAATGATTAAGGTATTGTGGCATGGAACTCTTGTCTTCTGATTTAATCTAAAAAAATCACAACTGTATGACAGCTGAACGTTTTGGAACGCTTTGTGACTGTGAAGACCAGTGTGTGTTGGAGTGACAGATGAGTTGTTAGCCCTGGGTGCAATTTGTTTAACCTTGCAGATCACAAAAAAACATCAGAGCATGTACAGTCTTTAGACTGCTGTGAAATCATTTCAGAAGCTACAGTAGAATACAAGGGCTCTATAGTATTTTTTTTTTTTCCCCCTCAATTTTTATATATTGCTTCTTCCATTGGCCAGAAAGAAGAGGAGAGATTAAGAGCTTCCATTCGCAGAGAATCTCAGCAGCGAAGAATGCGGGAGAAGCAGCACCAGCGTGGTCTGAGTGCAAATTATCTAGAACCTGATCGTTACGATGAAGAGGATGAGGGAGATGATGCGATCAGTCTAGCAGCTATCAAAAACAGATACAAAGGTGGCATCAGAGGTAATAACAAACCTCACCAGCACGTGAATAAGGCCTGTGTGATTCCGGTGGATCAGTTTCACAGGAGAGTCCTGGTACGATCGTGTTTTGCCAGCTCATTTGACACATGAGGAGACACGAATCCCATTCTTAGGAGTTCATTTTGTTCACTCTGGGGTTAGATTCTGCCAGCTTTTTCTGGGACTAAATGTAAGGGAATTATTTTTAATAGTCTCTCTGCCTCACTGATTTCAGGTAAAGGTAAGTATTTGTCTTTTCTCTCTGTAGAGGAACGTGCTAGAATCTACTCTTCTGACAGTGACGAGGGCTCAGATGAAGATAAAACACAAAGACTACTCAAGGCAAAGAAACTTACTAGTGATGAGGTAAGAAAAGGATTTTTTCCAAGTTATTAATTTTCGGTATGGAACATTTCCTGCACCAAATCTAGTTTTTAAGGCTGAGACTGTCATAGTTTCGTTTATGCTGCGATGAATGTGGCATTTGACTTGGCATGCTTTCCACGGTCGTTAGTCACCAATTTCTGACACCCTGTGATTCCCAAAGGAGGTCACTGCTGTTACTGCTGATGTAAAGATGGAAAAATTGATGCAGACTTGCGTAAAATGACTTTACCAAAATTATGCAAGGAGTGAGAAAACTTAGTATTGGGATCCTAGTGAGTGTTGTCTCCTAAGCTTTCCTGTTTATTATGGCAATAGCAGAAGCATTTTCACACGGTATTTCTGCTCTGTTTAAATAGAAGAGTTAAAAAACTGAGTTAAAAAGAGGTAATGTCCCGTGCTAAATAGGCATTAACCCATCACCTCAGTATCATTCTACACATTAACAGTTAACTGTTAGCTGCAGCCTCTTCTGAAAGAGGAAGCTGCCAGCTGAGTATTTGCGCCGATAGGCATTGTAATATGAAGCAGAAGTAAAATTATTTCTTTTAAAGACTTAGATTCTGGCTTTTTATTAGAGATTGAGGAAAATTAAATATTTCAGAAAATGTGACAGCAGTCCTAGAGACAGCCATAGTGAGCCATGTAGGCAAAACACTGATTCTGTGAGCTCTGGTAGTGTTTGTTAGTAGAAATCGAGTTAAGGCACTGCCGGTTGCTGGTTCATGATACAGCAGTGTCAGGACTTTGCAGTTCCAGTCTCTCAGAAGAAAAGGCCTAGAGAACAGCACTCCCTCGCTGCTCGAGGAGCGATAGCCTCCATTTTAAAACTGCATGACTGAAAGGCAGCATTCCCGACCGGGCCACGGAGGGGTGCTGCAGAATTACGGAAAACCCTCCGTGAGGCCTAACTGCTCAGTTCCAGTCACCACGCAGGAAGTACGGCCTTTGCAGCACGTACCCGCATGCGTGAAACACCGACTTCCTCCTACACATTCGTTTCTACGCGCCGTCAGTCAGCAGCACAGCACAGTCTTGGTCACAGTTTGCTGGAAACGGCTGAAAACCCCGGTCTGTGGGTAGACTTTCTCAGCACACGACAAGCAGTTTTACTGTTACTGCAGTTCACGGGGGCCTTCTGCTACACAGGAAGGTGAATGGCTGAACAGCAGCCTAGCTAGATTACAAGAGGATGCTTGTTCTGAGGAAGAAGCTGTTACTGAGGTTCCCACCCCTGCTCATTTCTGTTTTCCATGCTTAAAATTCCTTCCTAACTGAGATTCTCACTGTACTAAGTTAATAATTTAATACGGAATAAAATGCTTTGATAAAAAATTATTCATTAGAGTTCTGAAACTATTAATTCATTAAACTTCTGAAACTCTATCTTTGCTGCTTCTTCAAATCCAAGTAATGTGTGGTTTGAAGAAAAAAAAAAAAAAAGGCAACACAAACTCAAAACCCCCAGACGGAAAAAGGGATGCGGCTGCTTAGACCTGAGGGTGTTTTTAAAGGTCCGGTTCTTTTTAAACACTAACCGAGTTACCACTTGTTCTTCGTGCCAAAACTGAAGAGTTTTGCGTTAACAACTAGTGATTTGTAGTTGGGTTAAATATTTTCATAGCGTTCTGTTTTAAATTGTCGTTCGGAAGGATGGTTTAAAGTGAACTGGTGTGCATGCATGTGGAATAAAAATCAACTTGACTATATATTGATTATATGTATTTTATAAAAATATATGTTGACTATATATTTAGTTGCTAAAATTGGATATCCAGTCTCTAAAAGTCATCAGGGTATTGCTTGCCAACACGTAATGAACTTGATGGTTTGAGTTCCTTTGACCAGCTCTTTGAGGCACCCTAAATTGTTATCTTTCAACTGTAAACTGTGGTGTTGATTCTCAGTTACTAGTGGTTTCTCATCAATCTCTTTCTTTTACACCAGCCAGCAGTTTAAATTTTGGAAAATTAACAAACACAGTGTCTACTCACTTACTGAATTTCCTCTTGGCTTCGGCAGCTCTAATCTGGGGTGTCCGAGTGTCAGTAGTCTGAAAACGGAGCAAAGCTCCACAGGCTGCCTGAGAGGAAAGCTTCCGCCCCTTGAAGAACTCACTACCAGTTGTAGGAATTGGCTGTACTTGTACGGCTCGCTGAGAATGACGTTGCACGTGCCACAAATCCAGATGTGACGCGTGACCTCCCTGCCGTGGTTCAGTGTGAAGCAGGTGTGGTTGTGTGTCCGTGGAGGGGAACGGAGCTGCGGTTCTTACGGACCCTCTCAGGTTGGGCTTTGGCTGAACCTGAAGTACCACCGCCTCAGCAGTCCTGCATCACAGTGGCACAGGGTGGGAGAACGAGGCTTAATAGTTTTGCTTTTCTTAGGAGAAATACTTAGATCTTTCTGTTCTTCTGAGTGTTTTTTTTATTTTAGCTTGAAGTATGTTGGGCTTTTTATTTTGTCCTTTCTTGCCTTTAGGAAGGTGAACCTTCTGGAAAGAGAAAGGCAGAGGATGATGACAAAGCAAGTAAGAAGCATAAGAAATATGTGATCAGTGATGAAGAGGAAGATGATGATTAATACAGAAGCACAAAAGTTGATTTTTTTTTTAATATATATATATTTATATATATTGTACAGTTCTCTTACAACAAAGATGTAAGTAACCACAATGGGTTATTTTGATAAAGGAGAATTCCATTGAAGTCTGTGTTTCCAGTGTGAATAAAGGTTTTTGACTTACTTCTATTTTTGAAGATTTTTCTCTTTAATTGCAGCCGCTGTTGCACCAGGGATCATCACCGTGCTGGTTTTTATCTTGCACAGTGCATTTCAGTTTGGAGAACTGCAGTAACTGGTCTTCCAAGTGAATTAATCAGTGATTTTTACTGAGTTCATTAGGAGAAACCTTTGCAGAATGCTGAAGTGATAAGTTTGCCTGACAAGGGTACGGTGATTTAGCTTGCTCTTTAAGTGGAAGGGTCGGAAGTACGTGTAAGTGGTACAATACAATTCTTCTTTTTTTTTCCTTATTTCCTGTTGACTGTGACAGTGCATTTCTATCCTGATGTTTTTTTGATGACTGAAAATTCTTACCATGTTTGAGTAAACTGTGAAGTTCCTGCAGTTAGAATAGTTAACTGATCACATAAGACATTTATTTGTCATGCATTGAAGCCCAGAATCATAGATTCACGGATAGTTTGGGTTGGAAGAGACCT
>NW_010244682.1:727-9435 GCF_000690775.1 Eurypyga helias | reverse complement strand
TCTCAGGCTCTGGCTCTCCCTACTCTGGGACTCACTGGGCATCGGTTGGCAGGTGATGAGCAGTTGTATAATTTGTTTTATTTTCCATTATTTTCATTACATATTATTAGTAGTAATATTAGTATTATTAGTATTATTGGTATCATTGTTTTATTTCATTTACTTTTGATTATTAAATTGTTCTTATCCATGGGTTTCCTTGTCTTTTTCACTGTTTCTCCTCCCTATCCCACTGGCAAGGAGGGAGTTGAGCAAGCGGCTGTGTGGTACTTGATTGCTGTCTGAGGTTAAACCACAAGATACTAGCAATAGTCTTCAGGCATACAGAAGATTATGGGGAAAGGAACAAACCTTTGCTTAGCAGAAAGAATAAGATACAATGGGCTTCAGTTACAACAAGGAAAAACAAAGTTGGAAGACTTCCTCTCTCCTCAGGAACAACTGAAACAAATGAAGGTCTGGAACAGACTGCCCAGGGAAACTCTTAAAGGTACATTCCTAGAGGTCTTCTCTTGACCAGGCAGCATGAAATGCTCCTGGTCATGCTGTGATGCTCCACATGACACAGGGAGAGCTGGTCCTCTCTCATACTTACGCGTTAGGGAAAAGCATCTAAGGTGAATGGAACAACCATCCTTCCCTTGGCAGCATTCATCCCTTCCGGTTCTACCCACTCACAGAGAGACGTAATAGAAGGCAAGATTCATGGATCAGATTAATTGAACTCTGAGTACAGTGGAGAGCTGATCCCCAGAGCCACCGTTCCAAGGAGAGGTCTTCAGTGATAAATACCGCACCTTTCAGAGCGTGCACTGCACGTTACTACACAGTGCACTCAAAGAAGCTGAAAATGGTCCTCCTCACCAAAAGGTCTAGATCACGATCCATTTCATCTAGCTTTTCACTTTTGTTTCGCTTTTCTGAACACCCACTGCTAATGCAATGCTAAAACCACCTCAAATTCCCACTTATCAGTGGTGTTTAGTTGGTGCACAAGCGACTTGCTCAGGCAAAGATGAGAGACCAGAAGTTTGGACTGAAGCTGAGAAGTGAAGGATGGAGCTTGAAAGGCTCCACAGTGAACTGTGGGGCCTGCTCGAAGCAAGTGGGAGGGAAGTAGCAATTTCAATTGAAAGTCTCACCCTTAGTACAGACTCAGAGCAGCACTATAACCTTGAGGGAACACGCTGCTTACAGCCTAATCATCTTAACAGCCCTCCTCCCACATGACCTCTCAGGGCACCCACTCTTCAAAAGGAGCCAGGACTACACCATGGACAGAAAACACAAAGGAGAAGCACTTACTGGGTTCTCTTCCGTGTGCAATCTTGGCTACACCCTGTTATTAAATATAAACCAGGCCTCACGATATAACCAAGTGATGGGCTTAGAGTTTCAGAGGAGATGGCACAAATGGCTCTTGACCTTTTCAGATTACTTGCTAGCACATCCTAGGATCCAGCATTTTGGGTCAAACATTACAGGAACTCACTGAAATCCAAACTCTAGAGCCACTCAGCACAAACATTACCTTTAACAGGAAGAAGGAAAACTTCACAACAATTTTGTTTCCTTACTCTTCTGAAACTCCTGTAGCTGTTACATCAGGTGGAAGGAAACCAAATGACACATAAAAAGAGCCTCAATGAGTAAGGTTAACAGAAGCTGAATAGGTTAAAACTGGAAAAATAAGCACATTATTTATGTATCAATTACCACTTGCTCCCAGTTTCAACAAAAGGAAATAAAATTTTCTCATCGTTCCTAACAATCCAGAGGCCTCCTCCTGCCCCAGCATAATTAGTGGTAAATTTCACCACAGCTCTCCATAAGCAATCAAAAAGGCTACCTAATTAAAAAAGTAATTAGTTTACACAGATAGATGTGTGTGGGTAGATTAGTTTATGAAAATAAAATGAAATTCCTCTGGATGCTTTTAGCTGGGCTTCCTGCTGCTTTACAGCTTCCCACATTTCCAAGGGAGTGGGTTAAAAAACAAACCTCCATTTGCAAATGAAGATGCTACCTTTCAAAATCAATTGATCAGGTTTGTCAATGTTATAATTTGCCCTCTGTTTTCAACACAGAAGATAAACTTCCTATTTTTGCATAAAAATCAATGCCTCCACAAAAAGATTAACACATGTTACATTCCATTCTTTCAAGTCATTTACACAACACCACCTACCCACCATGTCATCTAGGTGCCAAGCTGAACCAATGCCAAACCTGGAAAAGGAAGGCTTGAGAGCTATCATCCAGCACACCACAGAAGTCAGAACAGCTCCTGATTCCAGACTGGAAAAAGGGCTCTCTCCCCCAGGCATCCTGCCACCGGCAGAAGCCGGGGGGGACTGCAGTTTTCTCAGGGTGAAGATCAACCACCACACTCTGTATGTGCTGACTCCTGCAATGTCCCCAAACTGGATGCATCACTGTGGCAGCAGGGGGTTGCCTTCTCGCTGTCTTGAGCTGGGGGACAGATGCAGGGGGACACAAAAGCCAGCAGCCAATACTCAAGGGAAAAGCATAACAACCAAGTATAAAAGCAGTCCTTGACAACGACTCGGAAGCTCTGCCAGGGACATGAGTGAATTAAGAGACTTCCTCCCTCCAAGGTTCTACATGGCCAATAGCTACTGATGGACCTCGCCTCCACGGACGCACCAAAAGCCATTTGTGACCTTCCAAACAAAAAATGCAATAAAATCCCCAACCAGCACAAGACAGCAACCTGTTTTCTAAACAGTGTTTAAAAAAAAAAAAAAAAACAACACCAACAACAACCTCTAAACTGTTCTCTTAGTTGACCAAATTAAACAGCTCACTACATGAAACCAAAGTTTTAAACACCAATACCAAAAAAGACACAACTACCTATACCGAATTCTTTAACCAATTCATTTTTAAAGGATCCAGAGACCAGCTCTCATTTTGTTTGCTCTGCTACTTCAAGAGTGCTACCCCTGCTTTAAGGAATACTGAGTCAACTGGAAATTTTGGGCAAATGAGGACTCATAAGAATCCAAGCTGAAGACATCTGAAATTCCACATGTACCCTCAGGAGCAATAAGTGGAGCTAGTGGGAGGAAAAAATATAAGCTTCTGGAGTGATCAAAATAAAGCAATTTTCACAGTAAAGATAACAAACCTCAGATTTCAGGTCAAACCAATTTTAAATCGGTAACTATCAACATTACCTACACACTGTTCAGCAGCCTGTATAAACTGAGATGGTGAACCTAGTCCATTTCCGAATACTATTGAGCATTTACACAGACATCATCTAAAAACCATCACATTACATCCTCACCATGCCACTGGCTGTAAAAATAAAGAACAATAATTCAAACAACTTTATGGTCTCGGTGATCATATGAACACATCAATGAGACAAGCAAAAACTTAAAAAAAGAGCAGGTAACCAGGAGGAAATTACGGTGGCCACACCACCTGGCTGCTACTGGAAATTAGTTTCTTTCCACAGAAGGGCAGAGCTGAGACTGTGTTAAACTGGAAAGAGGACAACCAATGTTCTCACTTGGCTTTCAACTCAAGCCCCTGTGTAACAACAGCTACATGCAACAAATTTTAAAAAAACGCAGTCTTCCAGGAGCAAGGAACAGCTGGGAGAGCAGAGGTGACAAATAAAATCTTGCCATGTCACATGGCAAATGGGACACTGGTAAACTATGAAGGGTTCCAAGGCAGAGCCATTTCTTTTATGGGTAACAGAGGGATTAGAAGGGAGAACATATACCCCAACTGCAGGCTAAGATCCCCCTTTCGAAGGAGCCTAGAACTGAGCTGACATGGGAACTAAACTTTGGATGATCTGAGGAACTACAGGCCTGTCAGTGTGACTTTGATGCCAGAGAAGGTTAGGGAGCAGATCATCTTGAGTGTCATCACCTGGCATGTACAGGACAACCAGGTGATCTGGCACCATCAGGATGGGTTTGTGAAAGCCAGATCCTGCTTGGCTAACCTGACCTCCTTCTATGACAAGGTGACCCACTCAGTGCATGAGGGAAAGGCTGTGGATGTTTACCTGGACTTCAGCAAACCTTTGACACTGTTTCCCACAGCATTCTCCTGGAGAAAGCTCATGGCTTGGATGGGTGTACTCTTTGCTGGGTGAAAAAACTGTCTGGACGGCCGGGCCCAAAGAGTTGTGGTGAATGGAGTTGAATCCAGTTGGCGGACAGTCACTAGTGGTGTTCCCCAGGGCTCAGTACTGGGGCCAGTTCATTTCAGTGTCTTTATCAATGACCTGGACGAGGGGATCGGGGGCACCCTCAGTGAGTTTGCAGATGACACCAAATTGGGGAGGAATGTTGATCTGCTTGAGGGTAAGGAGGCTCTACAAGAGGGACCTAGACAGGCTGGACTGAGGCAATTCATCAAGGCCAAGTGCCGGATCCACACTTGGGCCACAACACCCCCAGGTAGTGCTACAGGCTCAGGGATGAATGGCTGGGAAGCCACCCAGCAGAAAAGGACCAGGGCGTGTTGGATGACAGCTGGCTGAATATGAGCCAGCAGTGTGCCGAGGTGACCAAGAAAGCCAATGGCATCTTGTCTTGCATCAGGAAAAGTGTGACAAGCAGGACTAGGACATTGATGCTCCCCCTGTACTGGGCACTGGTGAGGCCACACCTCAAATCCTGTGTTCAGTTTTGGGCCCCTCATTGCACGACAGACACTGAGGTGCTGGAGTGTGCCCAGAGAAGGGCAACGGAGCTGGGGAAGGGTCTGGAGCACAAGTCTCATGAGGATCAGCTGAATGAACTGGAGTTGTTTAACCTGGAAAAGAGGGACCGGGGAGACCTTACAGCTCTCTACAACAAGGAGGTTGCAGAGAAGTAAGTGTTGGTGTCTTCTCTCAAGTAACAAACAATAGGACAAGAGGAAATGGCCACAAGTTGTGCCAGTGAAGGCTTACAGCAGATATCAGGAAAAATTTCATCCCCAAAGGCTTGTCCGGCACTGGAACGGGCTACCCAGGGGGGTGGGGCAGGCACTTCATGGAGGTATTTAAGAGACATGTGGACAAGCTGCTGAAGGACATGGTTTAATGGTGGCATTAGCAGTGTTAGGTTAACTTGATGCGTTGGACTCAATCATCTTAAAGGTGTTTTCCAAAACCTAAAAGATTCTAGGATTCTAAACTACCTATCATTAAACCATTTTCTTATCGTTAAAAGGAGTACAGCCAGAACAATGTCAACACATATCACAGAAATGAGAAGATAAGAAAGGTCAGACAGTTGTGCCAAGACTTTGCACATCCTGTGGATAAACAGAAGATTCCTGTCCCTTCCATACCAAGTACATCACCTTTCAGAAAGACTCACATTCATTTTTAATGAAAAGCTCAGCTGGACCTTGACCAATACCAATATTTAGACTTCCAAATAGCAAACTTTACTCAAAAATTGCAACATCATCAGCTGCCTGTGATCAAGAGCACTTCACAGCTGGCTTCACTTCAGAGAGGTGTGCTACTCGTCATATGAGGGTCCTTCAGAAACAACCTAGTTTTACTTCTTCATGAAGCTCAAACAGGAAAATGTAAGAAAAGCTGTTCTGTAGATTCAGAGGCAATAGCAAAGCTTGCACACTCACCAGTTGCTGGATGAGCTAGACACAGACAAACCATGCTTTCTTTCAGAGTGATTACTAGGCAGAGCTGTAGACCACTGCTGGGGCCAGGTTACCGACAGCACCACAGTTTCGTTTTCTTCAGCAAATCAGTTAGTTTCTCCAACCTTTAGTTCACTTTTCAACAAAAACAACAAAAACATTAACTGTTTTAAGTCTTCTTCTTCCAGTGGTGATGTCAGGGTTATTTCAATTTAGTATTTCTGTCCTCTGGTGAAAGTTAACTGAACAAACTACACTTAACTGAAGAAGGAAGAAATGAGTTATTGTTAAAAAGTTTAAGTGGAAACACAAAAGCTTCAGAACTTCTTGATAGTTTTAAGCACAGAACTTGTTCCTCCCAGGATATTTTAAGCATGCAATACATTGTATTAGAGGTAGTTAATGCTGTTAGCCAAGCAAAAGCAACTATTCTCTTACAAGAGAAAAATCACATGCATTGCAAGGTTGACATGTGAAAAGGGCATTTTCAATCTCTAGCTGCTTCTTTAAAGTTTTCTGCACTAGAATTCAGATTGTTAATGGTGACAAATCTGAATGAAGTGCCCAGGAGAAGAGGGCAGGATGCACAGGGATAAGAGGTGGAAAGCCTATTGCCAGGTAGTTAGACTAATTTTGGATACACAAGATTTGGGCTTCAGGCAGAGAAGGAATCCAAATGCATATCTCAAGTCAAAGAGAATCACATTCTACCTTCCAAAATCTGAAAGTGGCCTGAAAGCACAGTGTATGTGCTAAAAATGGAATTATGTCAGGATAACCACAGAAAACAGCATGCTTTGCAATCCAGGATAAGAACCTTATAAAGACGTCACAAGACAAAACATTCACCCCATCAGCTACTTTTTGAGCTACAACTAGGTGAGATAAGTTTTAGCCACGTTTATATACAGACAAGCCTTTTTTGAGCTCTTATTCCCACTAGGAATCTCAATAAGCAGTCCAAGGAGCCAGCTACTGTTTTCAAACATTGAGTTCAAAAAGGAACACACTTATCCTGACTGTATTGGGCTATTTTATCTCTGCCTCTCTAATTCTCCCCCTGCAGAGCTGAAGGAAGGCATACTCTGAAGACAGCATAGGAGTCAGCTGGGAGCCATCCGAAGTAAAGAAGGCCATTTGCAGGAGGTTTCCTCCCCCAGCATGTCACCATCCCCTATATGCGGCTCTCTCTCCTGCAACCCCTCACTGCTTCATTAGCTGTAAATGATGTGGCTTAGGAAGGAAGCAGAACTTTATTAACATTTGGAGAGGCCAGCATTGCACATGGAGACTCAGTTTGCTGATTACCAGCAACCAAGCCCACATTGCGTTCTGGCTCTCTGCGCAGTTTGGACACCCCAACACGTGACTTTGTCTCTAGTTTCTCACCTTCAAAGAGTGGAAATGAATAATAATGCCATCCTTGCCACCCTTGTCTCCAACACTAAAAAGTAAAATCCAGTGCCTCCAATCTAAAACCACTCACACTGCCCATCTGTGGGCCCGCCATCATCAGAGTATGAGAAGGGCCATAATTATGTAGGAGGTGCTAAACTCACTGACCCAAAAGGCCTCTTTCAGCCCAGTCTTACAAGATGCCACCACTGCCATCATGTTCTGCATTTTCTGTGGCTACAAGGCTAAACTTTTTAACCCCAGGACTCTCAGGTGTATTTTCAAGTGAGTATATCCATCTAAGTAATAGCTACTACTCTAGGCTGGAAGTAGCCCACCTAGAGCAGATTTCCTTTATGCCAGGTGAAGATAAACCTAGTCAGGCACTTACCACGCTTGGGACACGTTATCGCTGCACTGTGTTGACTGAAAGCCTCTATTAATCAGTTGAGTACGGTTCCCCCAGTGCTCGTCATTAGGGGATGAGGCACCTGCAGTCTGACTGGCTGCAATCATGAGCACAGGCTAGTCTTTCAATAAGGGAGGAAAAAGAGGTTCATAGGGCTCTAATAATTTCACGTCTGATCACTACAGCTAAACAAAATACCTCTTCTGTACAGTCCTCCAGTCCCAAGGCACGGTATTTCTCCCAATGCATAAAGTACCTTCTGCCCATTATAAAACTTGATACCTTCTTCTCAAATGGAGCATAAAGGAAAAAATGGCTTTCAGTCCTGTATCTTCTGTAGCAACAGAGGATACAAAATTTTGGGTGATGAGTCTCGGCTCCCCTTATAGCACTCAGCTTACCATAAACATCCACTATAGCTAGCCAGTCCTTTCAGCTGAGAAGGCACAGCTAGGTTTCAGTGTGAAGAAATCCACAAGACATGTTCAGGTTTGTACCATTCCTTGCTACAGCTGAAACATGAGAAAACTGTCCCACATTCATAACAATTTTAGGAGGCAGAAATGCTTCTTGTTGTAGCATGTCAATCCAAACACTGTAAGCCATGACTGAAGTATCAGCCACTGACCAGACTAACCAGAAGGAGGGAGGCCGGCAGGCAGGGTGTGTGTCTATACACAGCATACAGAGAAGCACACAATGGTAAAACGTCTGAAAATGAAACTTGGAAATCTGAAAAAGACTGTTTTTTTAAAAAAAAACATTTATTTACCTCTTTACAACCAGCACCAGAGTCTCCTTAGAAACCTGATATTTTTTTCCCTCTAAACAGGATTTGCAATTTCTTCCAACAGAACCAATCAGCCAAAACCCCAAAATGCTTTTTCCTAGACAAGGAAAAAAAAAAAAAAAGAACAAGCTACAATCTTAAGTACAATCTTAAGAAAGCTGCCCCTTAGGGCAGTCCCTTTGGAATTTCTAACATGTTTGCTAGATGTTAACTATCGATGAGCTATCCTGAACTACGGTCTGGCTGGCCCTGGCACACATTCATCATTTTATGAAGCACCACAGTGGGAAGCAAGTATCATTGTTTGGGATGCATATATATGAACTGTAAATAATTTAAGATCACAAAACTCTACATATATAGATACACTGAACGCAGAGGTAGTCAGTGGAAAAAACAAACAAACAAACAAAAAAACACCACAAAAAACCCCCACACCCAACCACCTCACCATGCTCGAGGAGCAGG
>NW_010244682.1:459-699 GCF_000690775.1 Eurypyga helias | reverse complement strand
TCCCCCTGCCACTCTCTGCTCCCCCGCCGCCAAGTGCGGCCTTCCCACATTTTTGTTAATGTCACACAGACCTTTCTCCTAATCGAGAAACTTGACCTTTACCGTCTATTGCAGGTATCAGGCTGAAAAGTGAAATGTTTTTGGTGTTAATGAGAACAAAAAGTAGATTCTGTCTCCTTTTTTAAGTTACTGAGAGCATAAGCAAAGAAAGAAAAATACCCTGGCCTTTATTTTATTTTA
>NW_010244682.1:0-245 GCF_000690775.1 Eurypyga helias | reverse complement strand
GCCCAATTTTACACTATTAAAAACAAAACAAAAAGCTGGGGGCACTGCAAAACAATGCTTTTCCCTCTGTCACACAGCAGAGCCAGCATGTAATTTCCCCGGGGAACATGAGGCAGCCTATTATCCCATTCGCTTCCCTTTTATTTGACGCACATAGAGCGCCTTGCTGTCAAACAGGCCTCTGCTGCCTCAGAGGCACCACCACGTTCCCCGCCCCGCACCACCGCGGGAGCATCCTCACACTG
>NW_010244681.1:4649-5290 GCF_000690775.1 Eurypyga helias | reverse complement strand
AGGCGTTTCGAATCGCAGCAACGCTCGGGGATGCCGAGGGGGGGTCAGGGGAAGGGTCCCATCCCAATGTCCCGCAGGACAGCCTGGCATGTCGGGATGCAGCACTCGGGGGGGTGAAACAAACCACATTTATCCCAAAAACCCTTCCCGTGAAATTCCAGCTCCCGGAGCCCCAGGGACACCCCGGGGATGCTCAGCATCCACCCACAGCCGCAGGGCAAGGCCTTGGTCCATCCTGCAGCCCCAAAGCTTGGCTCCATCCTGCAGACCCCCGCGGGAGCTGGGGGTCTCTGGGAGGCTCCGGGCTGTGCACGCTCGGCCTGGCCGTGCTCCCGGTTTGCTTTGGGGACTGTTGATCTTGGCTACGAGGAAGCGTTGCTCCATCAGACAGCTGGTTAATGTGTAGTGACGGCTCCGCTGCTCCCGAGACCGTTGATCCCAGCCCACGCTGTTATCTGTGCCGGAGCAAGCGGGCCGAGCTGGGAGCGGCCCCGTGGGGCTGTGCTGGGGGGGCACAGCGGGAGCCGGGTGCTCTTGGGTGGGGGGATTGGCATCTGCATCCAAACAGCAGCTCTGAAAGTCCAGCATGATGCTAGTGGGGGCTCAAAAATAGGATGGGGGGGGGCCCTTTTCACTGCACC
>NW_010244681.1:3723-4602 GCF_000690775.1 Eurypyga helias | reverse complement strand
TGGGGGGCTAAAAAATAGGATGGAGGGGGACCCTTTTCACTGCACCCCCAGTGGGAAAACTGCAGCCGGTTTCCCCTCTGGAAAACAGGGCTGAAGCCCCCGGGCTGCGGAGCCAGTCCTGGAGCAGCCGGGGCTGAGTCACTGGCCCCAGTGCCCCACAGCCCAGGCGCTTTCCCACGGCTCGGACTCGTGGGGCTGGATTTTCCCAGCCCATCTGGCTTTCCCGGCTGCAGAGCTGCCCTGTGATGCCATCTCAGCCGGTTTTACCGCCGTGGGCACCCACTCCACGGGCTCTCACAGCCCCCTGGGGCCACATCCTCGCCACGGGGGGCTGCTGGGGAGCACAGCCCAGGAGCATCCCTGCCTGCTGGGGCTCATCCCAGCAGTGGTGGACTCTGAAGACCCCCAGCCCTCATGTGACCTTCTCCATGTTGGGGTTTGCCCCATCCGAGTGTGGGACCAGGGCTGGGATTTGGAAGGCCCTGAGCATCAGCAGAAGTGGGACGTGCTCAGCACCCGGTCAAAGCTGAGCTGTGCCCGGCAGCTCCAGGCAGGGGCTCGGCCACATTTGCCTCTATCCTTGTGCAACTCGCCCCAGGTACGTGGCCAGGCGGGAGGACGACGGGCAGACCTGCACGCACGCATTGCCACGCGGCGAGAAGGGGAAGCCATGCAAAACGCCTCCCAACCACCCCCACCCCCTACCCTGCCAACAGCCTGCCAGAGCAAGAGGCCCCGAGAGCCACTCTGCAGCTTCAAGAGCGCAAAGTTGTCCCTGTGCTCCCGAATACCAGAGATTCCTGCCCTAAGCCGCCGGCCCAGACCTGCGAGGCAGGATTAGCCAGTGCCCTCCGGCTGCTCCCCCTCTCCCCAGGGACA
>NW_010244681.1:0-3270 GCF_000690775.1 Eurypyga helias | reverse complement strand
GCGAGGCAGGATTAGCCGGTGCCCTCCGGCTGCTCCCGCTCTCCGCAGGAACAGCCAAAACTCCAGCAGAAGAGAGAAGAAAAGAAAAGCCTCTCTTGGGATCTTTCTTTTTCTTTTCTTCCCCTTTTTTTTTCCCCCCCTTGTTTTCCTAATTAAAATGGTGCACTGACAGCGGTTGGTGGCTGCAGAGCCTCTGGGCTAATTACAGCTCCTGGCTTCCACCCCATCCATTTGTCCCCAGGCCCTCCCCAGTCTGGCACTGCAGGAGAACCCGGTTTGGTCAGGACATGGCAGAGAAGGCAGCTTCCCCCCGGCTTTCTCAGCGGAGGCTCTTTCTTTTTTCCTTTCTTTCTTTCTGAGTTCTTGCTGACAGGAGCATCTGTCATCTCACAATATCTCCCGCACGGACCAGCAGCCGCAGAAGGCACCCAGAGCCCTTTGCCGAGCACAAACCCCGCAGCCGGTGCGGCCCCTGGCACCGGGCGCACACCGGGAGGGCACCCAGTGACCCCATGGGCTGTTGGGGGCAGGAATTAAAGCTCAAGAGGAGACAATCCCTTCGCCTGCCTCCCACAGCGGCGAGCAGCTCTGCTCCAAGAATAGGTTTATCCTGCCCCTGACCTTGCTGCCTGCCCAGGGAGAGTCTCACCACGAGCTGTGCCGGGCATGGAAAGCAGGGGGGAAGCAGGAGAAGGGATTTTTGCTCTGGCAATGTTTCTTAGGATGACTGTGGCATGGCTGGGCTTCTCCCACCGGCCCGCTGCAGTGGCCTCGGGGTGTCCCCAGCGTGGCACGGCCAGGCTGAGTCCCCCTCCATCCAGCCCGGCTGCAAATCACGCAGGGATGCTCCCCACCCAACCCACTCTGAATCGTGGGGTCACCACGCCAGCCCCTCCCTCGCTGCAGGGCAGATAGGACTTTCTCCCCCAGCACCCCACTGGCATCGCAGACACGGAACTCGCTCGCAACACCAACAATGCAACTTTCCCCGGTCCCAGCACCCACGCATCCCCGCCATGTCCCCACCGGCACCATCCGCGTGTCCGCTGGGGCTTCGCACCCCACCGAGGCATTGGGAGGGGAGAGCTCCAGCTGTTCCCTTGTCTCCCTTCCCCTCCCCGGGGCTCGGCAGCACAATGCGGCCCCGCAGAAGCCCCAGATGAACCCAGGCTTTTGGTTTTTATAACGATGTGCTAAGAGCTGGCTGTACTTTCTCCCTGTCCCAGTTTGTGCCGCCAGCCTCTCCAGGTCTCAGCAAATCCCCGCTCCCGTCTCCCGTTCGGCGCTAACTTGTATTTTAAACAGCGAGGTATCACTTTTAGCAAAAATAAATCTTTTGGGGGGGGCTGGAGGGAGAAAAAAAAAATAGGAGCAATTGCAGTTTCCAGCGGTGGAAGGCGATTAATGATTTCCTGCTTCTGCGAGCAGTGCTTCCTTCTTTAAACGAGGGAGGTTGTGGCACTCAAACCACGGCACGCTTCCTTCTGGGGGGGCCGAGACTTAATTTGGTGCGTGTTTCAGGCCATACAGAGCCAGGCAGCAGATCCAGGATTGCCGTGGCAAATCCCAGGGCCGAGAGCAGGGCTGGGTTGTGGCTCTCACCCCGCACGCTGGGGTGCAGGGAAAGCCACCTTGGCCACCGGCGCAGGCTTCCCTCTTCCAGAAGAATTCAGGGTTTTTGGCCTTTCTTTTGCCCATATAAAGACTTTATTAAGAATTTTTAAACTTCCTGCTGGTGTTTGTCCCAAACCCAAACAGCCATCCAACATCACCCACTTGGGAAATTTATTCTCCTGTAAATACTGTTTGCTGCGTTGCGTACATAGCTTTTTAAGACGGATTCCTTACATAGCATCTTCCACAAGCCCCAGCGATGCTCCGCTGTGCTGCTGACCCCGGGATGAGCAGAGAAAGCCCTGAAGGGCTGCGGTACCCTGGGATGGGCAGCAGCGGCAGCTTGGCCATGGGAAACGGCAGAGAAGTCACTTTCTGCCCAAAAACTTACAAGGGTTGTTTTTTTTTCTTTCACTTAGGAGGACGTGAGCCTGGCCACGAAGGGCTGCACACACGTGGGCAGCCCTGGGGTTTTACCAGGAACTCTGCAACACCCAGGTTTCACCTTGGTGCTGTGGTTCAAGCGCGGGGAGGAGGAGGAGGGCGGCTTTTAGCCCAGGGTGGGGAGAGAAACATCCCCACGTAGCTGTGCGGGCAGGTCAAGCAAGCCTGGAGGACAGGACACCTTCCCTCTGCTCCACACGTGCACGTTGGTGTATTTCTGCTGCAAAGTCTGAGGGATTTTAAGCTGATCTCCTGATTCTTTAACACTGGAGGTTGGTGATAGTTATACCCCGAGCCTTATCTTGGGCCTGAGGAGCAGAGAAATGACCAAACCCAGGGAGAAATGGATGTGCATCCTTCTGATACAAGGGCCTGATGGTGCACGGTGCTGAGGGGGTGCTCGGGGGGTTGGAAAGGGTGACGAGCAGCCTGGGAGGAATCCAGACCTGCACAGGGTGCTGCTGGCATGGAGCCTCGCTGGCTGCTCCGTGCTGGGAAGAGGTAATCAAGAAAACCAATACTCTCTAGAGAGAAACCCATGGAAAAAGCCAGGACATGACATCTTGGAGCTCATTAAACATTTGCAGAGGCGAGTCCCGGCTGACAGCCGCATGCCCAGGGCTCAGAGGTGCCACCGGCACGATGCCACGGAGCAGCAGTGACCAGTCCCACATTGAGGGGAGCTCTGTGGCAAGGAAGGGGAGGGCAGGGCATATTCCTGGAATATGTGGGACCAAACTGAACGGCTTCCGTGCCCTGGCTGCACCCATGGGTGCCCCCGCTGCTGCGAGCCAGAGCTGACATGGCCTTGGCCTCGGGGCACTGCTGGACCCAAGCCCGGGAGACTGTCCCAGCCGCAGGGTGCATCTCCCAGCCCCTCCTGTCCCAGGGCACCGTGGTGGAGCCCCCCGGGAACCCTGAACATCGGTGCAACCCCAGTCCCGGTCCCTCCTGGGGGCAGACAGACCCCGGAGGGGTCTCAACCTCTCAGCCCCCTTGAAGGCCTGCACTGCTCCCTCCCCGTGCCAGCTGCACCATGCCAGCCCTCCTCTGTACCAGGGGACACAGGGGCCCCTGGTAATGGGCTGCACCGTTCCAAGACCCCCTGCCCTGGGCCGGGTGACCCGTTAACGGGGTGCACAGTGCCAGACCCCTCCTTGGGCCGCATGACCCGTTACGGGGCTGCACAGTGTCGGACACCTCTTTCCCGCG
>NW_010244680.1:1968-2465 GCF_000690775.1 Eurypyga helias | reverse complement strand
CGTGTGCACACGGTGCCGGCAGCATGTGTGCGTGCGTGAGCCCGGTGCGCGGCACCGTGCCGTGGGTAACGCTCTCTTCTCTTTTCCTTTGCAGAAGACCGGCCACTCGCGGCGCTTCGGGCGCTTCACGCATGGTGCGTTGAGTTACCAGGACCCGGCACCCATCTGTCCGGCCCCAGCGCCATGCCGCAGAGGGGCAGCGAGTAGTGCCTGGGCAGGGATGGGCTGCAGCTTGCCAGCCCCAAAACAGGGTCCTGGTCAGCTGGGGGGCTCCTGGTGTCCCCCATGAGGCCAAGCTGCTCCTGGCCCTGCAGCTCCGGTTCCTCAGGGGCTGCCAGGCTTGTCGTGGCCGGGCTGGGGAGCCTGGTAGGGTGCAGTGCACGGGGCAGTGTGCTGGGCTGCAGAGGGGTGGCTTGGAGTGGGGGGCAGTGTGGTGTGACCCCCCATGCTGTGGCAGTGGAGTGGAGGGGGAGGGGGGGAGGGGAGGTGGATGCACC
>NW_010244680.1:0-1923 GCF_000690775.1 Eurypyga helias | reverse complement strand
TGTTGTGGCAGCATGTGAGGGCTCGGGCGGCAGCTGGGAGGAAAGGCTGGTCCTGACTGACTGCACGGTGTTGGCTTTCCTGGGACAGGACATTAGGGTGGCACTGATCTGGCCTCGCTGCGTCCTGCCCGTGGGGAGGCTGTGGCTGATGCTCAGTCCTGTGCATCCCCGCCGGGGCCGTGCTGTAGGGCATGGCCGTATTGCGCAGTACTTGCCCCCTGTGGGGTTGGGGGTGCATGTGTATACGCCAGAGAGTTCGTTCTTGGATATGGACACACATGTCCGCTTGCCCCAGCACCCCCAGGAGCTGGGGGATGTCCGGCCCCAAGCTGTGGTGCCCTGCAGAGCATGGGGATGTGCAGGGGCTGCGCTGGCAAGGCCATCCCACAGGGCAGCTCTCAGGACAGGAGGTGGCTGTGACACAGGGAGGGGATGGTGCTGTGCTCTGCGCGGGCGGGACGGTCTGTGTGTGAGGAGGGTCTGTGCAGCACCGGAGCGGTGTGCAGCGAGCATGGGTGCAGAGTGGAGACGTGGTGGGCAAATCTGGGGGACCAAGACCTGTTTCCATGCCCCACGTGTGCCTGTCCACTGCCGTGGGGCTGGAACAGGACATGGGGTGCTCCTTGTGGGATCCTGAGATGGGCAAACGGGGTGCCAGGCTCTCGGAGCCAGCATGGCCCACCCAGGCGCTGACCCAGCAGGTCCCTGCCCCACGGCAGTGTGGGGAGATCCTGGGAGTAAGGTCCCACCCCGCTGCCCCCCGCGTCTCCGCAGGCCGGGCCGATAACCGGGTGTTGATGTCTCTCTCTCTCTTGCTGCCCCTATGGAAGCGAAGTTTTCCGCTCCTGCAGGAAACAAAGCTACGGTAGGAAGACCCCTGCCCAACGCCAGCCCCATCCCCAGAGTGGGCCCTGTGCCCCAGCCTGCCCCATCACTGCCACTGTCGCCCTGCCCTGCCTCCCCATCCCTACGCCACCTCTGCCAGCTGCATTCCCATCGCTGGCACGCTCTCCCTTCCTCCTGTCATCTAACGCTGCTCCTGTCCACTTTACCCGCCTTCCCCTTGCCCTGATGGACATTCCCACGCCTGCTCCTGCATTTCCCTGCAAGTCAGTCATGCCCCCAGCTCTTTGCCCAGGCACCGCTCTCCTGCCACTGGAGCCGGTGGGTCTGCAAGGGGCAGTGCCAACCTGGCCTGCTGTCCCCATGTCCCCTCAGCCCCTGCTCTTCCCCCTCCTCCCCAGACTCGGAGACAGGCGAGGATGAGCCCGGCGACCCCCAGGTGACGCAGCGCAGCGAGCTGCAGGATGAGACGGCCTTCAGCACCCCCACGGGTGAGCAGGGGTGCCCCAGCAAGGGCTCTGCTGGCGCAGATCGGGGGGT
This sequence comes from Eurypyga helias, assembly GCF_000690775.1. Lineage (NCBI taxonomy): Eukaryota > Metazoa > Chordata > Aves > Eurypygiformes > Eurypygidae > Eurypyga > Eurypyga helias. The sequence continues at coordinate 540 of NW_010244680.1, read as the reverse complement.
CTCCGTCAGGGGAGGGCTGTGCTCCACCCAAGCGAAGGGGAGGGGCCTTGGGGCAGCCTGCTGGGGACACCGCGGTGTCTGAGGAGACCTTATTGCAGCCTTCCAGTACCTGAAGGGGCTACAAGGAAGCTGGGGGGGACTTTTTACAAGAGCCTGTAGTGACAGGACAAGGGGTAACGGGTTTAAATTGAAAACGGGGAGGTTTAGATGAGATATCAGGAAGAAATTCTTCACGGAGAGGGTGGTGAGGCACTGGAACAAGTTGCCCAGAGATGTTGTGGATGCCCCATCCCTGGCTGTCTTCAAGGCCAGGCTGGATGAGGCTTTGAGCAACCTGGTCTAGTGGAAGGTGTCCCTGCCCAGGGCAGGGGGGTTGGAACTGGATGATCTTTAAGGTCCCTTCCAACCCAAACCAGTCTGTGATTCTATGACACCCCATGGCGGCTCAGCCCCCTTCAAGCAGGGTGCTGCGCTCGTCCCCACAGGCGCCTAGTCTCGGCTCACCCCTCTCCTTCCAGGTGGGTCCGACACCCTCGTGGA
>NW_010244679.1:0-1674 GCF_000690775.1 Eurypyga helias | reverse complement strand
CGGAGGGACCCCACGCTGCCGGTAACCCCCCCGTCCCCCTCCATCGCCACAACGCTCCAGCCCAAAAAACCAAAGAAGAAGGAGGTTAAAGCAGTTAAATATAGTCCAGTGTCTGATCTTTGTCTTATCGCCCTTGGCGATCGCCCGCTCGGCCGGCGATCTCCCCCGCGAGCCTATCTGCGCATCGCATCGCGCTTTAAAAACAAAACCAACACACACACCAGCCCAGAACCCAGCAGAGACGAAGCCGGAGCGAGAACATAGCGTCACCCAGGAAAATAAAAATCAGCAGATACCGATCTGGAGGAGGTGGTTTGTGTGTTTTTTTTTTTTTTACTGCTCCAGCTGAGATGATAAAAAGGATAGACTTTGTGGAAACAGGTCCGGTCTGTACATGAGAGGAGTCTGGTTACCGGAGCCCTGATTCATGCATGCCGGGAGAGCCGTCGGAGGCAGCGGCAAGGCGCTCTCGCCGCGCTCCCCGGCTCTAATGACTGTTTTCATGTTGACACATACAGGAAGGGTTCCAAGCTTTCAGCTTTTAATCACTTTTGGCCATCGCCGGCGGCCTGAGATCAGCCTCCCACTTTATCGTTTCTTCACATCTCTGCAGAAAAGCAGCAGAGGAAGGAGATCCGAGCTGCCTTTGCCCGGCCAAGCTGTCACGGCCTCATCCAGCCTCGGGTTTATTTTTTTTTACCCCTCACACCCAACCAAGGTCCACGCCGGTGGGTGCCGGGTGGGTGTCCCGCCGTCGGCGCGTCCCCCCGTGCCATCGTCGGTATTTCAACGGCTGCGACGCTACCGCTCGCTTCGGTCTTAAGGCTGTCGGTTTAATGAGATGGAGTTACCCGGGGAGGGATCACCGGGCAGCCGGGCTTTGTGCCGAAATCAAGCTGTGGAAGTTGGATAAAGCTACGGGAGAAGACTATCACCAAAAAAAAAAAAAAAGGCAGCTGGGACTATTTTTAACTCTACCCGGGTAAAAGTCTAGCTGAGCTTTATCACCAGAGCAATCACCCCAGGCAGGGAAACAGGTAGGTGCAACTCAGCCTTGCAATTATTTCAGGAGAAAGATAAAGCGAGATTATCACATGGTGGCCAGCCTTCCCTATCCTCCCATCTCCCTCTTATCGCCAGCTTCCATCGACTCGGGAGGGAAAGAAAAAACACACACACACACACCAGAGAGGAAGGGAGAAACGCCGAGCTAAGCCCGTCACCGAAAAACTTCCAGCACTTTACAGAATTTCTCCGCGCAGCCGGCACATCCCTGCCAGACCGAATCCGGAACCCGGCCGATGGGTTGGTTCTCCATGAGCAGGACCCTCTGGAGATGGCGCATCGGTGCGGGATGACATGGACAGTGGCTGAAGTCCCGTAGGACCCCACGGGGGTCCCTGCTGCTGTCAACCCCTGATGTTCCCACCCTCTGGCTGCCCGGGATGGGGGGTGAAGTGACAGCCGGGGGGTACCACTGGGCAGGGAGGAAGGTTGAGGGCAGCGGGGACGATGGAGGGCAGCACCCATGGCGAGCAGGGGGTCCCCACGGCAAAAGGGGAGCCCCCGGCAGGGTGAGGGTGCTGCACCCGGGGTGAGGAGCTCCGGGCAGGGTTGGGGGTGCCACCCCGGGGAGGGGGTGTCGGGGAGCCCCGGCTCACGGCCCTGGCTGGG
>NW_010244678.1:15879-16101 GCF_000690775.1 Eurypyga helias | reverse complement strand
GCCGGGGGGGTTGTGTAGGCACAGCCTGAGTGTAAGGATGTTGGGGGATGTGGAAGGAAGGTGGGCGCCTGCCTTGGTCTCCCCAGCTGTGGGGTGGAGCTGGCTGCTGGTAACCAACGGGCATCAGCTGGGTCAGAAGGCCCCTTGGGAGGTGAGTCTCGGGACAGGAGGGATCTGGGATAGGGCTGGGTAGGAAGGGCTGGAAATGCAGTGGGTTCCTGG
>NW_010244678.1:15544-15748 GCF_000690775.1 Eurypyga helias | reverse complement strand
CCATGCCCTGTGCTGTGCGGGGAGAAACTCCAAAACCCCAGCTGCGTGGTCCCTGTGGCATGGAGATGGAAGGACAGCGGTGCCGTGGATGGACCAGTTGCTTGGGCCATCCCCTGGGTTCCATAACCAGGAACTCTTAAACTTGGAGCTTTAGGAAAACATCTGGCTGTGAAACCAGAAAAGGCTGCGACAACGGGGCGGGGG
>NW_010244678.1:12354-15435 GCF_000690775.1 Eurypyga helias | reverse complement strand
GTGGCATTGGCGCAGCCGCCGAGGGTGCCGCAAGCCGCGCGACGGAGCGAGGAGAAGCCGTGCCATCTGCTGTTTCTTCCCCGCCAAAGTGTAAAGCAAACATAGCTGGGAGCTATGAAACACCAGGAGGGAAGGGGCCGTGCCTTGTTCCCGTGCCGGTGCCCGAGGATCCCACAGGCGAAGCATGTGTTTGTCCCGGTGCCGTCAGCTGTGTAACCGTGCCAGTAACGTCTGCCCGGCGCCGGGGCCTTGCTGAAACCCTCGCATCCAGCGTCTGTCCCTCTTGGCTTCGGTACCCTCGACGGCAGCACTTCGTCGGTGACTGTCACAAAAAGCTGTGAAGGGGAGAAGCCTTGCAAAGGCGGTTGCAACCTTCTAGCGGCGTTTCCCTCGCGAGCTGTAAGTGAGCAGCTTGCAGACAGACGCCTGGGTTTACTCCCCGGGGCGCGCCGGGACTCCCATGTGCTGCGAGCGGAAAAACGCCAGCGAGGCTTCCGTGGGGGAACCAAGCAGGATGCAGGCAGCGCCGGAGCTGGGAGAGGGGTGCAGAGCACCAAAGCGTGGTGGGTGCTCCCACGCTTGGCCCCCCCGTGAGGGGTTTGATGGAGGACAGGGAGCTGCCGAGAGGGAGCACGGTGCGTTGAACGCCTTGCTGGGAAGGGCAGTGAACTTCATCTGCGGGGTTCTGGAGGGTTTTCTGGGGGATCCCTTCTTCCAGGAGCAAAAGGGAATTTGGGGCGATGCTGCGTTTTTCTGAAAGGTGAGTGCGATTCCTGGGGGTCCCTGGGTGCATCGCGTCACCAGCCAAGGATGGGGAGAGGGTGTCTGCATCTGGAGGGGTATTGGGGTGTCGGGGGCTGCTGCAGGTGCCGGGTCCTTCCCCTTTGGAGAATGCGAGGCCGTCCCGATCCTGGGGAGGCTGGGAAGGGCTGGAGCAGCCCGGGCAGGGCAGCCTGGCAGTGCCGCCGCGTGGGTAGCCGTGAAACTGCGCCTGCTGCGCGCCCGGCTGCTGGCAGGGGAACCCGGCTTTGCCCTCCCCCTTAGCCTGGGCCCTTCTAGGGGCAGCATCTCCCTTCCTCTGCTCCAGCAATGGTGCTTTGCCAGCCGGGTTGGGCTCCCCAGGAGGGACCCAGAGCAATGCACCAGCCTCTGCACACAGTGCGGTGGGGGGCACAGGCTGGTGTATCACTTGGGCACTGTATGGCAGCTCTTTGGTGCCTGGGCATTCCACTGGAGGACTGGGCAAGCCCATCGTCCTCGGATTTTCCTCGTGCATCTGTGCAAGTGATGCTGGTGCTTCCCTCTGGCAAGACATCCCCGTGTGGCAGTGAAGCTTTTGACTGGGGTGAAGTCCTGATTTGGAGACATCCAGGTCTTTTTTAAGCAGTTGGTGGGCCATGCTGACCCCATTATTTGGGAGGAATTGGGGGCATGGGGAGGAGTGTGGATGCTGCGACTCCGTCCTGACCCAGCCCAACTGCTGTGGAATATCAGTAGTGAACAGGCTTCTTTGTGTTGAAGCAGAGGTGGTGACCACCAGGTGTGACACACTGGCATCTAGGGACACCCCAAACCATCCCTTGGGGCTGGGATGGTGGTGTCTGCGTGGCCTGTGCAATGCTGGGGTGTGCTCAATCCATGCAGGTTGTCCTGGTCCTGCTCCTCACTCACCCATGGACTCGCAGCAGAGGACAAATGCCGTGCCGTGCCTCAGTTTCCCTGTGGCAGGAGGACCCACTGCTGGTCCTGCAAGCACAGAGCCCATGCCAGCCCCGCACGCTCTGGCAACACGGAGTGGATGATTACACGGACGGTGCCGTGTAGTGATGAAGTAATTAATGACCCGATTATTTGTGCCCTCTAAAGTGCAGGGCAGGCTCCATGGGAATGCTTGCTGGAGCCACTACGTGTAATTACCAGTTAATCAGCAGGGACCTGTAATTATAGCAGTCACAGGGTATTTAAGTACAGAGGGTTTTCCCAGAGCTGTGCCCTGCTGCTTAGCTTATCAGAGCTGGGGATACTGGTGCCCGGGGAGCCCCAGCCACCACGGATGGAGCTGGACTCACCTTGGGACAGCCAGCAGGCAGTGGGCTGCAAGTCCCTGGTTGCCAAATTACAGCCTCCCGGAGCCCCTCAGGGATGACTGAGTGCCAGGGCATGCCCCCGCCTGCAGGTGCCTTGGTCCCGTGGGGCATCATGTCTTGCAGCACTGTTCATTTGCCTTCCTGCCTCCTTCTTCTGCAGGGACCTGAGTGAGAATTTCATCCAGGCCATCCCCAGGAAAGCTTTCCGAGGGGCCACCGACCTCAAGAACCTGTGAGTCATGTTGAAATTGGGCTTGGGTGGCACAGGGGAGTTTGGGGTCAGGTCTGGTGGCAGGAGATGTTGGTCGGTCTCCACCAGCAATGCTCCCTCTGACTTTCTCCCGCAGGCAACTGGACAAGAATCAGATCAGCTGCATTGAGGATGGGGCTTTCCGTGCCCTGCGGGGGCTGGAGGTCTTGTAAGTGGCCAGGGACTGGCTAATCCCCTGAGGGTGAGGGTGTCCCCAGGTGCTCCCCACTCCCTGAGGCGCTGCATGGATGTCCCCAGCGTGCCCTGGCCCTGAGGAGGGTCTGGGGTTACTGCTGCGGAGCTGTGCTCCAGGGCCTGATCCTGACCCGGGGACTCCACCTGCCTGTGGCTGGCTGTGGAAGGGAGAAGCCTGGGAAGAGCAGCAAGCCCTGCTGAGGGTTTGGGTTATCCCCATCCTTTGCCTCTCCATCCATCCACCCTGTGCCAGGGGGTGGGTGGGTGCTGTTGCTTCCAGGGGTTTGGTGCTGCCTGGACTGTCTCACACTCCCCTTTATGGCCTGGCTGCCCTGACCTGCCCCCCTCTGCCTTCCTGCAGGACCCTGAATAACAACAATATCACTTCCATCCCCGTGTCCAGCTTCAACCACATGCCCAAGCTGCGGACGTTGTGAGTGCTGGGGCCGTGGGGGCGGGAGGGATCCCCTGGGCTAGAGCGGGATGTCCCCATCCCAGCAGCGCTGAGACAGCACTGTGGGGAGGGGGTGGAGGGGACATCCCTGCAGC
>NW_010244678.1:9972-12197 GCF_000690775.1 Eurypyga helias | reverse complement strand
AGTGCCCTGTCTGCCGCAGCCGTCTGCACTCCAACCACCTCTTCTGCGACTGTCACCTGGCCTGGCTGTCACAGTGGCTGCGCCAGCGCCCCACCATCGGGCTCTTCACCCAGTGCGCTGCTCCGGCCCAGCTCCGCGGCCTCAACGTGGCCGAGATCCAGAAGAATGAGTTCAGCTGCTCCGGTGAGGGGGCTGGGGGAGGCGGCGGGTGCCAGGGCGGGGACACAGGTCAGTGGGGGACAAAGCCTGACCCATGAATGCAGCGCAGCTCCACTCCCTGCTGCATGCCCCAGCTCCGAGCCTGGATGCATGCCGTGGGCTCGGCTCAGGTCAGCACTGTCCCTGGTGTGGGGACAGCATGGTGACAATGCCACCCTATCAGCGTGACAGAGGGTGCATCAGGCTGTGCCCTTGGAGCTGCACGCCTTTTGCACGGGGTTGGGGCACACCAGGACATTGTGCACCCACTTGAGGGTGCCAGAGCTGTACCGGCACGCCGAGCTGTCACCAGGGTCCCTCGGGGTGCTGCCACCCACCCGCCTGGCCCAGTTCTTCGTGACTCCCATGCTGGCTGCTTCCCTGGCAGGACAAATGGACCCGGCACATGCCCAGCTCTGCAGCCTGTCCTCTGGCTCCTGCCCGGCCATGTGTGCTTGCAGCAACGGCATCGTGGACTGTCGGGGCAAGGGGCTGACGGCCATCCCTGCCAACCTGCCCGAGACCATGACCGAGATGTGAGTACAGCCCCACGCTGTCACTGCCGGGCTCGGGGGGGCTCCAGGCTGTGGGGACACAGGGGCAAGTCCTACAGCTCAGAAGGGCCTTGCCCTTCTCCCATGCTGCCCAGATTTAGCCCTGGATTTAACTGCGTGAAAGATGTAAATAGAGAAATAATCTCCTTAGGGGAATCCAATTATGGAGCAAAGCCACCACCGGGATGGCACACAGAGCACAGGGGAGGCAGTGGGATCCCCCAGACTCAGGGTGCTGGTGGGGAGGAGGTGCTCCCCCCACCCGTGGCACCCCTCCCTGATGGAGAAAGCACCCAGTACAGGCTGCGGGTTGTCCCTGGGGTGAATGGTGTCATTCCGGTGGGGTAGCTTACTGCAAACCTGGGGGGTTCGCAGCACCCCAACCCTGTCAGTGGGATGCTGGGGCTCAGCCAGCCCCATAGCCCTCATCTCTCCCTCTTCTCTTTGCAGACGCCTGGAGCTCAATGGCATCAAGTCCATCCCCCCAGGCGCCTTCTCCCCCTACAAGAAACTGCGGAGGATGTAAGTGTGCAGCCCCCACCAGCCTGCACTGAACCTCAGCACCCTTCACACTGCAAGCCACTGCTGTGAGCCCGCAGCCCCTGACCCTGATGGGTGTGGGGCACATGCCGTGACATGGGTACCCCACATGGCAGCACTGGGATGGGGTCTCGGATAGCCCCAGCTCTGTATATCGGGTGCTGGGGGTCGTCCCCTGCACCCAGCAGGAGGATGGGGGCAGGAGCTGGGAGGAGAGAGGTCCAGACCACCTTCTCCCTTTGGATTTCAGAGACCTGAGCAACAACCAGATCTCGGAGATCGCTCCCGATGCCTTCCAGGGGCTGCGCTCACTGAACTCCCGCAGAGTGCCTGTATTGGGGTGTGTGGGGTGATGTGGGGCAGATGGTGTGCCCCCCTGAACCGTGCCCCACACTGCTCTCTCCATCCCTCTCATGCCGCCCTTTCTCTCCCAGGGTGCTATATGGCAACAAGATCACAGACCTCCCCAAGGGTGTCTTCGGGGGACTTTTCGCCCTGCAGCTGCTGTAAGATGCTGGTGTCTGGGCGCTCTGCGGGCACACCAGGACGTGGGGCTGAGATCCCCGGCCCCTGTGGTGTGGTGAAGGGGGTGCCCAGCCCCACCTCCCTCCTTCCCTCCCTGCCAGGCTCCTCAATGCCAACAAGATCAACTGCGTGCGGGCAGACGCCTTCCAGGACCTGCAGAACCTCTCGCTGCTCTCGCTGTACGACAACAAGATCCAGAGCCTGGCCAAGGGCACCTTCACCTCCCTGCGAGCCATCCAGACCCTGTGAGCGCCAGCGCCGGTGCCCAGGCGGGCGCCTGGGGGTGAGGCACCTCGGTGGGTATCCGGGGCTGGAGTTGGGGGGTCACCTGCTGTCCCTGCCGCAGGCACCTGGCCCAGAACCCCTTTGTCTGCGACTGCAACCTGAAGTGGTTGGCAGACTTCCTCC
>NW_010244678.1:3868-9842 GCF_000690775.1 Eurypyga helias | reverse complement strand
TCCTCAGCCCTGCCCCAGCCCTGTGTCTGTGCTCGGGGTGCTGATGGGCTTTTTTTCTCCGCAGCCAAAGAGCAGTATTTCATCCCAGGTAAGAGGAAGAGCCCCGTGTGTGTGCGGGTGTGTGGTGCCCTTTTGTCCAGACTGCGTTTCCCATTGTTTCTGGCTGCTGAGTTCCCAGGTCCCACCATAATCAGAGTGCTGGGTACCAGGATCTGTCAGCATCAACCCTTGTGCCGTTACCTGGATGCGCACAGAGGCAACCCCGGGGTCTGGCCGTGGTTGCAGGAGGGGAGGGGGCTGTGGGCAGCACTGTACCCAGTACAAATATCCCTGTGGATAAGCTGCTTTGGGCATGGAGAGGAGTAATATGCGCACAGGGCCTGGGATGAAGGGAGCTAGGGAAGAGACAGAGCCTGGCTGGGGCTGTGGGAGGATGAGGGGGAGCGGGCAGGTGCAGCCCCCATGCCTCCCCGGGCTGGCGGCTGCAGGAGCTCACTCTGCCCTCGCTGGCACGCAGGGACGGAGGATTACCAGCTCAACAGCGAGTGCAACAGCGACGTGATCTGCCCCCCGAAGTGCCGCTGCGAGTCCAGCGTGGTCGAGTGCTCCAACCTGAAGCTCACCAAGATCCCGGAGCGCATCCCGCAGTCCACGGCCGAGCTGTAAGAGCCCCCTCCCTCCCACTCCACTTTACCTCCTGCAGCTGGAGTGTCGCTGGCGCTGGTTCAGGGTCTGATCTGTGCCAGGCCCTTCCCAGCTGTCTCCTGAGCTCTTTTCCCTGACACCCACCACAGGCGCCTGAACAACAATGAAATCTCCGTCCTGGAGGCCACTGGCATCTTCAAGAAACTCCCACATCTGAAGAAAATGTGAGTACCAGGCAGGCACAGCCCCGCTGGGAGTGCGTGAGGGCTGGGAAAGCACATGTGGTCCTGATGCCTGGGGGCATGAAATAGGGGGGGCACATCCAGACCTGAGGCTCCCCTGAAGGACCGGGCATCACGGGGTGCTCGGTGGGACCTGGGGGAGGCCGGGCGCAGGATGAGGTTGGGGCAGAGCCCCCGTCCCAGCCTGCTTTCCCCTCTCCGCAGCAACCTCAGCAATAACAAGGTGTCAGAGATCGAGGACGGGGCGTTCGAGGGGGCATCCTCTGTCAGCGAGCTGCACCTCACCGTCAACCAGCTGGAGTCTGTGCGGAGCGGCATGTTCAGGGGCCTGGACGGGCTGAGGACCCTGTGAGTCACCTCTCTGCCATGGGCACAGGGATGGGGGGACATCCTTGCTCCCCTGCCCTGCCCACGATCCCAGGCTGGTGCTGTCTGCATGACCTGGGAGTGCCTTACCCATCTGCTGCCCATACCCAGAGCTGGGGGGGGGCAGGTTTTTGCTGCTCAGGGTCTGGCTTAGGCTCATCCTGCTGCCCAGCAGCGACGTGGGCAGAGCCTGGGCACTGCCAAGGTGGGTTTCTCCTGCTGCACCTGCCTGGGTCGTTAAGTGCCCTCGTTCTCTTCTCTGCAGGATGCTGAGGAACAACCGCATCAGCTGCATCCACAACGACAGCTTCACGGGGCTGCGCAACGTCCGCCTGCTCTCCCTGTACGACAACCAGATCAGCACCATCGCGCCGGGCGCCTTCGACACGCTGCAGTCCCTCTCCACGCTGTACGTCTCGGGCCCTGGCAGGGTGGCTGCTCCCAGGCAGTCCTCAGGGTATCGGGGGGGGCTGCAAGGGGTCCCCTTGCCCGGCGGCTGTTCAGGTGATGCCCTTGTGCTCCCTCCCATGTGCAGGAACCTGCTTGCCAACCCCTTCAACTGCAACTGCCAGCTGGCCTGGCTGGGGGACTGGCTGCGCAAGAGGAAGATCGTGACGGGGAACCCGCGGTGCCAAAACCCCGACTTCCTCCGGCAGATCCTCGGGGGGGGCTGCAAGGGGTCCCCTTGCCCGGCGGCTGTTCAGGTGATGCCCTTGTGCTCCCTCCCATGTGCAGGAACCTGCTTGCCAACCCCTTCAACTGCAACTGCCAGCTGGCCTGGCTGGGGGACTGGCTGCGCAAGAGGAAGATCGTGACGGGGAACCCGCGGTGCCAAAACCCCGACTTCCTCCGGCAGATCCCGCTCCAGGACGTGGCTTTCCCCGACTTCAGGTGTGAGGAAGGTAACTCACGGGCCCTGCGGTGCCAGGGATGAGGGGGGACTGGGCTGCTCATCCCAGGATGGCACTGCGCTCCCTGTGCCAGCACCGTTCTCACTCCCGGGATGTTTGGCGGTGCCCTGCAGCAGGCTGGTAGCTTGGGGATGTCTCTCAGCCCATTAATGGCCCACCCCAAGGATGCAGGAGATCCCCTCCTGGTACCCAGCCCTTAGGGCTGCACTCAGATACCCAGGAGCCGCTCCGAAGAGGGAGAGGAGTTTGCACCCGCTGCACCACGTGGCAGGTCTGTGCTCCAAATGCTGTGCCCTAGGTGCTGGCAGGAGCAGATGCGCAGGCAAAGCCCACCGGGGTTCATCCTGCTCCTCCCTCCCTTCCCTTCCCAGCCCGGCACACGGAGCTGGGCAGATGGAGCTGGCGAGGAGCGCACATGTTGAGAGAAAAGCCTTTTTAAAATTTTTAAAAATTTAGAACAGCTTTTGAGCCCTCTGGGAAATATTTACAAACAAACCATCGTTTCTTCTGCTCTCCCTCCTCCAACATGTCAAAGCCTGAAGGGTTGCATTCTGCGCCTTTCCTAGCGGTGCAGAACAACCCACGGGTGTCCCAGGGATGGCTCTCCCGCAGGAGCCCAGCGCTGCGGCAGGGAATGGGGGGCAACACCGGCTCCTCCGGCTGCTCGAGGCACCTCTCCCTCTAGCCTGGGTCTAGCAGATGGGTGAAGGAGGTTATTTCAGGAGGATTTGCAGGGCTGAACCCCTTCCTCCATGCCCTCCTCTCTGCCATCCTGGGAACCGTGAACATGAGCGCAGCCTTGGGCAGGCTGGTTGCATCCACCCCAGTGGTGCAGGCGGTTTCTGGGCATAGGAGCATGATTCCCATGCCATGGGGGAGCGTGATTCCCTTGCCACTGGCAGTCAGCAGGTCTGGGGCCGTTCGCCACGGGCAGGCTGCCTACAGCACCCTGCTTTGGGGGTGAGGGAGCAGTCCTAGGGGGGCGCAAGGCACCGAGTCCAGCCTCACACGGTGCCCAGGGGCTGGGCGCTGGTGACTTTGCGGCGCTCTCTGCCTGGTGCAGGTCAGGAGGAGACCAGCTGCATCCCCCGGCCCCAGTGCCCACAGGAGTGCACCTGCCTCGACACCGTCGTCCGCTGCAGCAACAAGCACCTCAAGGCCCTGCCCAAGGGGATCCCCAAGAACGTCACGGAGCTGTGAGTGGTGGGCGAGTGCCCAGGCTCTCCCCCGGCGGCCAGCGACTTTGCCCCTCTGCGGGGGTGTCTCTGCTGTGGGGTTGCAGGTGTTGGGGCAGAGATGCTCCCTCCCACACCCCCACCCTGGCCGGGTAGTGGGAAGAGGACCCTGACCCCAGCAAGGGGCCCAACAAGAGCCTCTCTGCTGACTTGGGGCTACCAAGGGTGATATGCAAGGGGCAGTCACAGCTGCTGGGTCCCTGCTCTTTGGGAGGGGGCAGCCACCCCCTGCAGCTGTGGTCCCCACACAGCTGTGCAGCCCAGGGCTCTGCGGTCCCCAGCAGCCTGCCATCAGCAACAGGGACAGGGCCACCCTGCCTATGCCAGCTCCCTGGCCTCTGCCATCACCTCTCCCTGCAGCTGTGGAGATGCTCTTGGCAGCACAGGCTCTGAGAACGCAGGGATGCAGTTTGGGTATCAGGGAGATATCCCAGCAGCTGAGCCAGGTCTGGATGTGCAGGGACCTTGATGCTCGTTGTAGGTTCAGCACCTGCCTGGGATGAAGCAAGTCCTGTGTGCTGGGCTGTAGGCACTGGTTGTGCACATGCACACATATACCACCCCCTCACACCCCTGCGCTGTCTCGCACACCGCTCCCCATCCTCCTCTCTCACCCATGCCTTGGGAATGGTTATGGCTGCCCACACTCACATCGGGTGTGTAAATGCAGCACATGGCTGGCTGCGCTTGCACACGCGGGCGGCTGGGAGACTGCTTCTGGGGACCCGCACATGGAGCCCCCAGGCATGTTAATGCGGTCCCCTGACAGCCCGGGGGTCCCCTGGGAGCCCCACGGGCCCTGGGTGCTGGGAGGGAAGTGATGCTGGAGATGGTTCTCGCAGCCCCAAGTCCACAGGGGTTTCTGTGCAGAAAAAATGGGAGCAGGGGGAGAGAGGGACCTCCTGCTTCTTCACCACTCTGAGGTGCTTTTTGTTCTCCCTCCAGCTACCTGGATGGAAACCAGTTCACTCAGGTCCCGGGGCAGCTCTCCACCTTCAAGTACCTGCAGCTCGTGTAAGTAGCCTGGAGCAGGAGCGCAGGCAGCCCGCCCCACTCCTGGGACCTGTGGGTGTGGTGAGACCCCCGTATCCCCCCATGCTCTGCAGTGGGACACAGCTGCCTGGCAGTGATGCTCAGCCCTGGGTGCTCACAGCCTGTGGGCTGGGCGTGGGGCAGAGGGCCCTTCTTGGAAGCCGTGCCGCTGTTCGCACCCCACTGTGAGGGGGGACAGGGCCCAGCTGGCTCCAAGCCCTGGGGTTTCTCTTTTCCAGCGATCTCAGCAACAACAAGATCAGCTCCCTGAGCAACTCCTCCTTCACCAACATGAGCCAGCTCACCACCCTGTAAGTGCAGTCCCTGCAGCGTGCAGCCCAGCCGAGCTGCGGGGGGGCTGTTCCTAGGGGACCCCAAAGACCGAGGGATGCTGGGGACACCAGGGTCTCCCCCTTCTGCCTGGGAGAAGCTGGAGCTCACGCCGGGGGAGCATGCAGCCCGGGCTGAGCTTCTTGCAGCACACACAGCCATGCCCCTGCCTCCTTCTTCCCTTCCGCAGGATCCTCAGTTACAACTCGCTGCAGTGCATCCCTCCGCTGGCCTTCGAGGGCCTCCGCTCCCTCCGCCTGCTGTAAGTACCTGCCCGTAGCCCTGCTCACAGCCCCGCTCAGCCCCTTCTCTGCTGCTGCCCGTGTCCCCTCTGCCAGTTGGAGCTGGGTGCGGGCTGCAGGAGGAGCGAGGGGGGATGCGTCAGCCTCCTGGACCAGACGGTGCATTTGCAGCGGGGGCAGCGCAGCAGGTGCCAGCTCTGCCACCCAGGCCTGCATCTGGGGAGTGGGGGGGCAGCCCAGCTGGGGACAGTCCTTGCTGCCCACCCCGAAGCTGTCGGCATCGCAGGGGCCTCTGTTCTCTGCAGGTCTCTCCACGGCAATGACATCTCCAGCCTCCCCGAGGGCATCTTCGCAGATGTCACCTCCCTGTCCCACCTGTGAGTATCTCCTGCTCCGCAGAGCTGGATGTGGGCTCCGGAGACCTGTGCAAACCACGGGGCTGAGCCCAGCTTCTCTGGGGGCTGAGCTGCCTCCTCTCCTCATCCTGGGGCTGGTACTGGGGACAGTGTTTGTGGGGCAGTGCCCTCCCCGTGCTCAGCCCCCCGATCCCGGTGTGCAGCCGAACCTCCCAGTGCTGCTGAGATGGCCCTATAGTCCTTGCCAGAGGTGCTGTGGGGTCCCCCCCGACCCTGCCATGTTCCCCGAGTCCCCTGACTTGCAGTTCCAGCCACGCAAGGTTCTGGCATGGCCGTGGGTCAGCAGGGGCTGCCCTGTCCCATGCCAGGATGTCCTTAGCCTGCTGCCAGGGCGCTTCCCTGCAGCAGTCCCCCCAAATGTGTCATCAAGCATCCTCGTGCCAGTGTTTCAGCCTCTCTTGGAGGGAGCCTGTACCCCACGAGCACAGCTGATTCTGCTCCTGGCATCCTGGGGGGTCTCAGGCTGCTCCTCCAGCTTGCAGAGAGCATCTCGATTTCCACTCCTGGCCTCCCTGTGGTTTTTGGGAGCAGCACTGCTCGGTCTGGCCTTCCCTG
>NW_010244678.1:3133-3661 GCF_000690775.1 Eurypyga helias | reverse complement strand
ACCACCCAGCCCCTCAGCATCCCACATCATCCACTGCTCCCTCCTCCTCCTCTCTTGGAGTGATTCCTTGCTCTCCCCTGATGCCATCCCCGTGAACTCTGTCCCTGACCCCGCTGCTTGTCCCCAGCAGCCTGCTGGATGGCAGAGCCCAGCCTGGCCCTGCAGCCCCCTGCAATGGTCCTGTTAGCGCTGGGCCCAGGCAGTGCTGGAGAGGGATTCCCGAGGATTTCTGTGCGGGCAGTGGAGAGCCCCAGCGCAGAGCCACGGGGCTGTGGGGCTGGCAGCAGCGTGGTCCTTCCCCTGCGGGCAGCACCTCTGGTGCGTCCAGGAATGGAGGAGCACTGGGTGCCCCCACTGCTTGTCACCCAGCCAGGTGACGGTGTCCAGTCCCAAGGTCTCCGAGCCCGGTTCCCGCCGTGGGGCAGCGGGTGCAGCTTTGCCCTCCCTCCCCTTGCAGAGCCATCGGGGCCAACCCCCTGTACTGCAGCTGCAACCTGCGCTGGCTCTCCAGCTGGGTCAAGACGGGGT
>NW_010244678.1:2689-3024 GCF_000690775.1 Eurypyga helias | reverse complement strand
CCGTCATCTTCCTCAGGCGTGAGGGGAGCCAGGCTGCCTCCTGCCCCACGCCTGATGCTCCGTGAGCCTGGGGCGCTCCAGCATTTCATCCATCGAGCTACCCTGTGGAGGAGGGGGACCGGGATGCTTCTGTCCCCTTACCTGGCTGGTGGCACGTCCCTGGGGACCAAACAAGCACGTGGCTGTCCCTTTGCTTGGTGCACAGCCCCTCGGCAGGGCAGGCTCTGCTCCCAGCTGGGGCTGGGGCTCTGTCCTCCACATCGGTGCCCGCAAACGGATGCCACCCCATTTCTGCTGTGCGGACCGTCACCGCCACACCTCCTGACCCCCAGTCC
>NW_010244678.1:2175-2526 GCF_000690775.1 Eurypyga helias | reverse complement strand
CAGGGGCTCTGCGCTGCCCTGGGGGGCTGGCTGCCTGCAGGACTGTCCCCGGCTCTGCACACCGCAGCGCCCCACCAAGCGGGACGGGGCAGGGGAGGGGGACACGGTGCTGTAGCACCCCCCTAGCTCCCACCTCTCTTTCCCCAGGGCAGGGACTGCGAGGTAGCGCTCGGCGGCTGCTCTGCCAACGGGGGGACCTGCCAGACCCAGGAGGGGGAAGGAGCTGGGTTCAGGTGAGTGCTGGATGGGTGCCTACGGGGTGTTTGGGCAGCAGCGTGGAGCCCCAGCGTCCCACAGAGATGAAGGCTGGTGCTTCCTTCCCTTCCTACGAGCTCCACGGGCATGTAGCTG
>NW_010244678.1:1499-1766 GCF_000690775.1 Eurypyga helias | reverse complement strand
CCTCCTGCCAGTGCAGTGCTGCGGGGCTGAGCGCTGGCTCTGCTTCTCCAAGCCTCACAGCGTCCAGGCTCCTGGGCTGAGGCCATGGGGGGCAAGGGGGTCCCGCCACCATGGGAGGTATAGGGGCACAGAGAGCAGCAGGATTTGGGGTGGGATCCGGCTGCTGCAGCAGGGCTGACAGGATGGGGCAGGATGCGGCCCTGGGCTGCTGTGCCTCCATGCAACCCTCGCTACCCCAGGAACCGGGGTGCAATTAGCGGCTGAAAA
>NW_010244678.1:1158-1469 GCF_000690775.1 Eurypyga helias | reverse complement strand
GCGAGCTGTGCAGCCACCCGCCCCCCTCGCCCCGCAAAGCTGAGTGGCCTCTCAGCCTGTTGTCGTGGCAACTCAGCATCCTCGCAGTGCTCTCTGCACCCTCCCCGGCGCCTGGTGTTTGGGGAAGGGCATCAAACCTTGCTCCCAGGAGCTACCGTGGCCAAGATCCTGTGCTGGTGTTTTTGGGGAGCCACCCCCAAATGCTCAGTTTCCCGCCCCCCTGACGCTGCCCCGTGCCCTGTGGTAGGTGCCTGTGCCCGGTGGGCTTCGAGGGCCCGAGCTGCCATGCTGCCAGCGACCCCTGCAAGGAG
>NW_010244678.1:448-834 GCF_000690775.1 Eurypyga helias | reverse complement strand
TGGTGGGACCTGGACCCCCCCATGGGCTCCCACGGGGTCTAGGGCTGCCCTTCTGGTCCCAGAGCTGCTGGGCACCCCCTGGCACCCCCTCTTCTGCCCTGCAGGGGATTTCTGTGAGCAGCCACCGGATTTCTGCGCAGCCGAGCTCAGTCCATGCCAGCATGGCTCCACCTGCATCTCCACCAGCCAGGGGCCCAGGTGAGACCCCCTCCCCAAACCGCTTCCTCCCAGCTGCCTGGCAGGGGAGATCTGCTTTCAGGGGGCTGCAGTGTGCAGGCTGGGAGGGGGACTCAGAGAGGAGCAGAGGGGAAAGGAAGAGGCAGCTATGACCCCCCCCCCGCTTGCCCAAGGTGCGAGTGCGTGCCAGGCTACGTGGGGACCAAATG
>NW_010244678.1:0-377 GCF_000690775.1 Eurypyga helias | reverse complement strand
TCTGCACCGAGGGATACATGTACCACCGGGGAGACGGGGGCACAGGGCACAGCAGGGACAGTTACGTGTCACCGTGCAGGAGGGACCAGTCCTGACTACCATGCCCATCCATCCATCCCCCTCAGTGCAAGAGGAAGGAGTGGGGCTGGGGGTGTGGGTCTCTGGGGATGGAGGCTGGGGGGACCTCAGGGCAGGGCTCAGCATCCAGGCTGATGCTGCTGACTGGAGACCCTATCTAGGGACCCCAAAACAGGGGTGCTGCAGAGCCCCATCGGGTGCTGGGCAGCTGGTAGGACGCTTTCCCAGCCCCATGCCCACCGGCACCCTCGGCCCCACAGTGGCCAGCTCTGTGAGATGCCGCCCCGCACCACCGGCCA
>NW_010244677.1:6698-7843 GCF_000690775.1 Eurypyga helias | reverse complement strand
TCTCCCCCCTCCTTCACAACCGGCTAAACACAGCGGAAAGAAGAACAGAACACGGGATGCTCAGCGTTTATGGTGCTCGTCAGGGAACTCCCCAGCCAACACGCTCCCGAAGGAAAGCTGCTGGGGTTGCACCTCTGCCGTGTGACTTCTGAGAAGTGGAGCTGACAGCGACCCGTCTGTGTCTCAGAGCAAGGGACTGACCTGCCTGACAACGGCCTGCGGACACGGGCATTCACATGGGAGAGCCACTGCTAAACAGCCCCGCCGAGAGACGCCCCGGACTGCAGCTGCTGGGAGGGAGGTGATGGATTTCCATAGCAACTCTTCTCCCCTTCTGCCCGTAGAAGTACTCACTCATCCCGGGCACACGCACCCCTGTAACCTGTACTGCTCCCATCGTCCCACCTGGCCTCCCCAAGGCTGCGCGCCCCAGCGTCCTCCAACAGCCACTCATCGCTTCTAAACCAGCCCAGGGTCTCCTCTGCACCCTCAGACGGGTTACAGCATCGCCCACCCTTCCTCACAGCAATCCCACCCAGACTGAGCAGACAGGACCGAGTTCAGAGCTATTGCTCAGGGCCAGAACCTGACTCCTGCCCTCCTGCATTTGCTCGCACGTTCCCAAACCCCAGTGCCGGCAATTCTGTATCAGGAACCCATTCCTGGAACCCTGCCCAACCGCCCAAATGCTCCACCACTGCAGCGGCGGGCTCTGCCCTCGTCACAGCAACAGTGACAAGGAGAGGCAGACGGCAGCGTCTTCACGGTGAACAGAGACAAGGACGGAACTGCTGCCTCCGCTATTCGCCTCGCAAAGAGCCGAAGACAGCGCACTCCGGCCGCAGAGCAACCCCCTTTCCAGCAAAGGCCTGAAAGTCGCAGCCCAACAGGTGATGTCTGCTCGGAGGATGCCAATGCCCTTGAGCGCGACAGCCCCTCGAGGCAGCAATCTGCCCCCTCCCACACGCAGCAGCTCCCGGAGAACGGGCAGGCTGCAGCTCCTGACCAAGCATAACCCGCCCCCGTGTTCCCGGGAAGCAGCCACCCCTGCCGGCGGGGTTTTCAGAGGCACATCAGCTGTGTTACCTGGTTATTATGGTCTGCCATGACATGGTACTTCATCCCACCCAACGACTTCCGCTGCC
>NW_010244677.1:5425-6397 GCF_000690775.1 Eurypyga helias | reverse complement strand
GGAAGAGCTGCGCAGGAGGACCGAGATCATCTCTCACCACGCAGGCTCACCTGCCTGCAGTTCACCATGTGCTTCTTCAGACCCTCCACAGTCTTTCTCACCACAGCCCGGCACGTCGGGCAGGTCACCCAGCCCTTGTCCTTGATTTCCAACGACCACTGCTCTTCCATGCTACCTGTCAGGACAGGGCGTTGGGAACAGAGCTGCGGCACCGCACATTTCCTTCCCTTCGATGTGCACGCGAGTGCTGGGAGGAGACAGGTCACGCGCCCAAACTCACGTTTGACTGCAGAGCCACAGGCTTGGCTCAGGTGCAGCTGTATGTCAGGTGAGAAGTTACAACCCCCCCTTGGGAGACCACTCCCCCGGGTGAGCACCCTTGGGGGTAACTCCCTTGGGGCGAGCAGCACTGCCCTCCAGGCCAGGACACCCCACAGCCTGGGGAGGGTACCCCGTGCCGGCTCTTCTGGGAAAGCCAAGGCACGAGGGGTCCCAACTGCTAGAAGTGGGTCTGGGAGAAGGCGGCTCAGCAGCCCCCGGCCTGCACTCTTGGCACGGGAAGGGCCCCCTCTGCCCCGGAGGAGCGGGCAGAGGTTGTCCCCTGGGGGCGGAGGGGCAAGGTGTGAATTCAGCAGCACTTGGTGGAAATCCTGGGTGTTTCCTGAATGTGCTGAGCGTTGCACCCTGAGTGGGTGCATGTGCCGAGCCACGGCTAATATGAGCTGGCTGGGCTGGGCTGCGTGGGCCCCTGGCTACCAGGGAAGGAGGTCTGGCAGCAACTGCTCCAGCACATCCCTGGAAACACTCTGCCGGGCACGGGAGGACTGATCTTTAACGAGTTCTGGAGTGAGCAGTTCCAACAGCCTTTGGCTCAGTCGGGCAGCGACTCCCACTTTCCTGTTCCCCTGTGCAGTGCTAAAACTGCAGACACTGCCCCAGGGGCAGCCCCTCCACCACTGCTCCGCAGCGCGG
>NW_010244677.1:1809-5373 GCF_000690775.1 Eurypyga helias | reverse complement strand
GCCGCTCGCCCCCTTTTGCCCTGCGTCTGCCACATCTCCTTACCTGTGCCGGGTGAGTCCGGTCCCTTCTGAGCACACTGCCCTCTGGGTTTGGAGTTCTGAGGCAGTCCGACTGGCTGCTTTTTTCCTGTGGTAACACAAGCAGAGATACCAGAGCGCTGAGCTCTGCAGGCCTCGCGACGAGGTGGCAGGGTTTGCTGGGGCTGGTTACTCCACTCGCTCAGAGCTCCTCACTCGGGCGTCCCACACTTCTCTAGACAATGTCAGGATTATGTTCCCCACCCCTTCCAAATCCAGAGCCCTTCGCAGGCATCACTCCTCTGATAACCACAGCCTGCTCGGCCATTCGCACTGCACTCCAGTGGGATCCCTGCCCACCGCAACACTGCACGCACGGCTGAGCCCACGGAAGGACCCGCTGACAGCCCAGGGCACGTCCCACTCCACCACAAGTTGAGCCCACGGCACGTCCCACTCCACCACTCGTTGCTCTTTACTTCAGACCCAACAGCTCCAGCTGTGGCAGGATTCGATCAGGGGCTGCGCCTTCCGCTCTCCTCTCGTACCCGTCTCCTTCAGCTGGCACCGGCATTCCCTGCACTGCAGTGCCACTGCTGGGAACGGCCCCAGGAGACCCTGCTGTGGGCTAGAGCTACATCCCACGGCTGAAGGTCCATGCTCCTGTCAAACCCCGGTGTCACACCTGCCTTTGCCAGGCCAAGTGCGGCACCGCTCGCCCGTCCGGGTCTGGGTCAGTCATACATCTCGGCTCCTCTCCTGAAGAGCCGGTGCCGAGGCGGCTGTTCGCTGTCTTCCAGCCGCGCTGGTGTTCCTCCCCCACTGCAACACCTGCCGTTTCCCACACTACATTCCATCCCGCTTCAGAACCGCTTCCCCAACCCCAGACCCCTTCCGTGGTGGCGTCTCCCCAGCGCACGGGGCAGCCCTGCCAGCTCGGCTCTGTCCACACGCCCAAGCCCTTGGTGACAAGGCCGGGGGCCAGACTGAACCCAGGCCAGACCATGAACCGTTCCACACTGCTCTCTGCTTCACCAACCCACAGAAGCATTAGGGGTAGAAGGGACTTCCAGAGGCCACCCAGTCTGATCCCTGTGCGCTGCCAGGGTCAGTGGGGCATGGAAGAACAGGCCAAGTTTTGAGTATCTCCACAAGCCTCGGGGCAACCTGTGCCCGGGTTTGACTGCCCTCAGCATAAACAGCACATCCTTGTCTCCAGCCAGAATGTTGTGCTGCAGCCAGTGCCCGCTGCTCAGCCTGTCCGTGAGCGCTACGGAGCAGAGGCTGGCTCCGTCCTCTCCATCCCCTCCCATCGAGTACACCCTGGAAAGGTTTCCCCTGAGCCTTCTCTTGCCTAGACTGAGGAATGACAGCTCCCAGCCTGTCCTCATGGATCTAAAGATATTCCATTGTCCCTGCAGCCCTGCACTGGGGAGCCCAGAACTGCACAGGGTACTCCAGACGTGGCCTCCCCAGTGCGGAGCATCACCTCCCTGGACCTGCCAGCGATGCTCTTCCCAGTGCAGCCCAGGGTGCTGCTGGAGCTTTGCCGCAGGGCACACTGCCAGCTCTTGGTCCGCTCGTCGTCCTCCAGCACCCCAAGGTCCCCCTCTGCAGAGCTGGGCTCCATAAAGTCAGTCCCCAGCCCCTGCTGGTACCCCGGGTTATTCATGCCCTGTACCCCAGCCGTGCCCCTGCCCTGCTCGCCCCTCACTCCCGCCTTCCCTAGTCCTCCCCGTGCTGTTCATGCACTTGCAGAACAGTTCCCTGTTGTTCTTCCCATCCCTTCCCAGCTTCAACTCCCAGTCGGCCTTGGCTTTCCCAGCCTCGTCCATGCAAGACTGGACAGCAGATGTTTACTTCTGCATCATCTGCTTCCCCTTTCACCGCCCACGCGCTTCCTTTGCCCATCACCACCGACTGACCCTCGGAGCCATGAACACCCACGGCATCAGGCACTTCCCCCCTCCAATGCCATGTAAAGGAAAACAAAGTGGTTGGATTTGGTTTCTCCTTAAACCCGTATCCCTGTCCCCACCCATTCATCAACCCCCGATGTTCCCACATAACTTGTCCGATTCTTTAGTCCAGAACCTTTTGGGAAACCGAGATGAAGCAGACCAGCCTGTACGGCCCCTACTCCCTCCTTCCCTCCTTCCTCCCCTCCCTCCGCTGGCCAAGAGACTGGAACTAGAACCTCCCAGTGTGAGGCAGGAACTGGGCAGCCCCCCCCTCCACCAAAATGCCCCGAACCCGAAGCAGGGCTGAAGGCAGCGGAGCACAGCATTAGGGCAGGGGGGTCTGAGGTACCCGAAGCCCTGTAACTAGGAGTTACAAGTCATTTGTATTACTCGAAAGCTTCTGCTTCTTCCTGGGAGTGTCTTTAGGATCTTCGCCTTCCCCCTGCTCCGATCTCCTCTTGCCTTTCAGCGGAGCTTCTGCTAACGAGAACAGAAACACCTCGTCACTGAGCGCGGGGAACAGCTCCCAGGCTGCCGCTGCTCAGCTCATCCTGTTCCGCACAGAAACCCCGTGGTGTCTGTGGGGCACGTGGACAGTGAGCGACACAGCCTGCTGCCAGCACCCCCCACCCGTGGCCCTCCAGATGACACAGAAAACAGCACCCCAGCACGGCCTGGGAAAGGGGAACTCCTCGGGAAGGGAGCCAGAGGAGCTGGGTCCTGCCGTAAAGCCCCCCACGCAGAGACAGGAGCACAGACAGGGGCAGGAGGGGAAACCCCATCACGTCCTGCTGCCCCTCGCCCCGTCCTGCCGCCCTGCACCACTAACAGGCCGGTCGAAGGCTTCGCCCCACCAGCACCGCAAGTACCGGAGGGCAGCAGCGAAGGGCAGCGGCAGGTGGGGAACATGAACTGTGGGCTCCGAGAAACAAAACAACTTCCTCACGGGGACCCAGCAGGATGAGTGGGAGCTGCCCTCTGTCCCAGGGGACCCAGTAGGATGAGAGGGAGCTGCTCGCTGGAGCGCCCTGGGAAGGGGGAAGGCAGGAGTGGCAAGAAGGGAGAGGGCAGTGTTAACCCCCGGGGTATGTGGCCCATGGGATGCCAGTGACAAACAGCTTGGGACTGCACAAGCCCGGGATGTTGAGGAGTGGTACCAAAGGAAGGGAAAGGAAGAGCATTAGCTGATTCGGGGGGATCATGTGCGGGGAGGCAGAGGTGTGGATGATGGGAAGGGACGCTTGCTTGCCTGCAGGTGGCTGCTCACGGTTCAGGCCTGGTCACACCAGACACCAAAGGGAGCAGAGCCGTGGCGGTGAGGCTGCTGTAAGCAGACCTACCCCAGGACGGTGTGGCACTGTGGGCCGCCGGGGTCGCACATCCACGTAGCCCGGCAACTGGGCATCCGGGATCCAAAGGCCAGGTGCTGAGCTGCCTGAGTGTTTAACTCCACCATGGGAGCCGCCCGCGCCGCACACACGTGTGCACAAACAAACGCACTCGCACACATCAACCATCCCTACAAATACTTCCTATGCTGCTCCTCCCACCCTGATCAGCCACAGGGAAGAGGATGGAGGCCGCT
>NW_010244677.1:1020-1780 GCF_000690775.1 Eurypyga helias | reverse complement strand
ACGCTGACGTGTGTGATGGCTGCGTGTGCATGTCCTACATGTGTGTGTGTCACTACAGGAACACACACGGGCCCGCTACCGGGTAGACTGTGGCTGTGGAGTTGCACAACCCTGCTTCGATCAACCTACAGGAGGGTGGAATTCCAGTTCTGACTTAGAAATGAGAAGAAAGTGCATTACAGAGCAGGGGGTTGGCTCCCCGCCATGCGAGGAAAGAGCTCCTAGGCCAGGAAATCGGGATGTTCCTGTGACAACATGAGACCCAAACCACTGCAAACCAGAAAACCCTGAGTGAGAGGAGCGAGAAAATAAAAGAAATGAAAACATCCTAAAAAAAACCCCCAAAACCCCTACCAACCACAGAAGCTGTGCCAGATCCAGGCCACGGCTCAGCGGTGCCCTGTTCTACTCCTCAGTGTCGTCTGTTCCACCTTTAAAGCTCTCGGAGCACAGCCCTGACTGGACCAGCAGAACCCTGTACACCTCTCCCACAGGCACAGAATCATCGATGCCAGCGGGCAGGGCACCCACAGGGCGCTGTGGAGCGCTTTCACCTGCCACAGAAGCTGTGCCAGATCCAGGCCACGGCTCAGCGGTGCCCTGTTCTACTCCTCAGTGTCGTCTGTTCCACCTTTAAAGCTCTCGGAGCACAGCCCTGACTGGACCAGCAGAACCCTGTACACCTCTCCCACAGGCACAGAATCATCGATGCCAGCGGGCAGGGCACCCACAGGGCGCTGTGGAGCGCTTTCACCTGGTA
>NW_010244677.1:0-856 GCF_000690775.1 Eurypyga helias | reverse complement strand
ATCCGTTAACGCTGGTTTTTACCCCCCTCATTTCCAGCCAGTAAGCTGGCCTTCGGATGGTCCGCTTGCTCCTGGGCTCTGCGCTTCCATTCACCCGGCTATCCGGCGCGGCAGAGGGAATGCTGCCGACTGGCTCATCACTATGGCTGCTCAGTCCCAGGACAGCAGTTTCCACCTCCTCAAATTGCCTCGACCTGGAAAAGAACAAGGTGAAACCCGTATATGAAACGCGCGCCCCCATGATGCCCTCGCAGACATGGTCCCTGCCACCCCCCCCCAAGTCCATCTCACAGTCCTGAGCCTCCCGAGTGCGTGAGCTGCAGAGCGCCAGCCAGATTCACCGTCCCCAACATCACCTTCCAGCACACCCTCAGAGAAGGGTGCTGGTAGTTCCCTGAGAGGGACAAAAAGAATTACCCACCCGCCCTCAAACCTTCAGCTTAAGAAGCAGCACAAGTTCCTCCCAGTTTAAAAATGCACAGTTACCCATAAACAACCAGCGCGGGATGTCCAAATCCTGCTGCAGCCCATCGTACCAAGAACCCTTCCCATCCTCCAGAGGGCAAGATCACAGAATCCCAAAATGATTTAGGATGGAGGGACCTTTTTGCCCACCCAGCCCCACCCCCCACCACAGGCAGGGACACCTTCCACTAGACCAGGTCGCTCGAAGCCTCATCCAGCCTGGCCTTGAACACTTCCAGGGATGGGGCATCCCCAGCTTCTCTGGGCAACCTGTTCCAGTGTTCCCCACCCTCTGCGGGAAGGATTTGGTGCAAGACATACGCCTGAGTCATAGGAAGCAAGGGCTGGGACCAGGAGAACAGAGAACCACCCATGGTCAGCGAGGACCAGG
>NW_010244676.1:5554-5813 GCF_000690775.1 Eurypyga helias | reverse complement strand
TAACAACGAATCTCCCCTTTCCCAGGATAACTGGGCTGGGACACATCTGTACGGCAAAGGATATGCAGTAAGACATACAAATTGTGTGACACTACATGGAAGTCCTTGTTCAATCCCAAAGACACGTGCTGAACCACAAGCGTTTGTACACATCTGGCATTAAAAAACCAAAAGAACTTCTCTCTTCCCCTCTACACTTCACATTGATTTCCAGTTCTCCAGGTGTGATAGAAAGGGAAAACAAAGGAGCTTTTAGATA
>NW_010244676.1:0-5525 GCF_000690775.1 Eurypyga helias | reverse complement strand
GGAGGTGAGCCCCCAGTCCCTACCCACACCCCCTTCTGTAGAACAGAACCACTTCTGGAAGCCATCATGTTTTCTAAAATGCAGCCAGTAATAAGGGATATTTCACAAACTCCAAAAGAGACAAACTCCTGCTAAACCAAAAAGAGAAAGTGCAGAATCACAGTTAAATCAGGAGAACAACCTAATCATGAACAAAGTCTTCCAAACATTCTGCTTATACTTCCCATGCCTTTCCTCAGCATGCCCAGGGCTCCAGCTCCCCCATTCCTCAACCCATGTCCTCAGGCCAGAGCTCCGTGGAGTGCTGGTGTGGAGGTTTTGCACCCCAGCCCTCACTCCCACTTCTAGGTGCAGTCCCCTGTGCCTGCACTGCCAGCAGCCCCCAGTATTGGCAGAAGGAACACTGTGCCGTCCCTGGAGCCACCCCACTGCTCATGTCCAGCTGGAGGACCCGACATCCAGTGAGGAAATTTTGGAATACAGTGCTGCCTCAACACATCACTGAAGCTCCCTTCCAACTGGTCACTTTTTGTAAGGGCATATGGAACTATAAACACTTGCAAATGGAATAAAGTACAGCAAATAGGGAAAAATCCAACCAGATTACTGTCCAAGGACTGGAGTCTCCCAGATGCTGATGCCTCTGTACGCTTGGATCAACTCAAGCCGAGCAGAAGACATTCCAGGTCTGACGGGACTGGGTCCTGAGTTAGTAGCACCAAACATTTCCATCTGCCAGAGGGGAAACCAGACTGCCTGACTACAGGATTGAATGGCAATCTCCCTGGTGCAGTAGCCGCACATCACTGGCACAGCACTAGAGAAGGCACGTACATGGATGGGATTCACCTCTCCTCATGTCCCGTATGTGCAGCATGGCTGGCCACCTCCGAGTTAGCCCATCACGCTCCCTTCATGGGCAGGGGCAGCGAGGGGGGGAAACTCACCCCACCCACTGAGGATATTCACTTGGAGAGGTGACAGATTTGCCAGAAACACACTTTAAAGTGTTAATGTAAATTGGTGAAGAAAGAAAACCTCCCAAACTCAATTTCGAGTGTTAGGAAGCAGGCATTCTTTATTGCAGCGCTGTGTGCACAGGGGATCACTCCTCCAAATGTGTGCACTGAGTGTTCTATCAGGGATGATCATATACAGCTAAAAGTGTACATAATCATTAATTTTCTGAGAAATCATTAGCATATTCATAGTTTTTTCCAGGAACTCATTAATATATGTAGACATTCTTTGCACATGCATCCTTAAGGTTCTGGGTGGTCTTTGGGGGTCTTCAGGGGTCCTCTGGTGGTCATCAGTAGTCTTCACCACCCTTCGGCTTCAGTGTCCTGTTCACCTGTTCACATAGCTCACACTATTTCAGTAACCACAATACTGGTTTGTTCTAATTAGCCTTCCTTTTTATCTTCATTCAAGGACATAGTTCCCCTTAAAGCGTCACTGTTATCTATATCTGGCATGGGAGTTACACTAGCACTAAGAACAAAGCACAAAAGTTATCTTGTTCCATTTTAGCTCAATTTTACACAAAATACAAGGCACAACAATTATTCTGCTTTTGCTGGTATCAAAAGCAATATTTGGGCATAAATAGTAGAGGAGAGAGCTGAGCTGTCAGAAGCATTTCGAGTGAGGACAGATGAATTCCAGTTAGCATAGCCAGAACTGCTCCCAGACAGAAACCCCAGGGTTATATGTCAACGGTAGAAGGATTCCCACTGCTGTTAGTTTCACTGTCACCTTGTTTTCTACCTAAAAGATTGAGCAGAAGCTCTTGGCGCCACGCTAAGGCAAAATGCTGTGTGTTAAACCGCAGGACGGAGTGGCATGACGTGGGGTTCACCAAATGAAGAAGCTCACCAGCTCCACGAGATGAGAGCCATCTGCTGAGAGGTAGAAAATTAAGTGATTTCTGCATTATGGTCTAACAGCAGCAACAGGCTTAGCAATTCTCTCACTAGTGGTTAGCATACTAAAAAGTGAATTTTAAATACCTTTTATGACAAACATAATGCCTCACAATTAGTGCTGGCTAGTATTTCTAGTTCTCTCTCCAGTAGGGAAATAAAAAGCCCATCGGTATTTCTAGCATGGCAATGTTCGTATGAAGTCAACCTTCACTCTCCAGCTCTGGTCACAGCCAGGATGCAAAGGCCAATGCACCCTTCAGCAACTGGAAAGAAGTATATACAGGAGGATTTCACAAAACAGGATGTTTTGCACTGCCTCAAGTGTCAAACAGAGAAACGGGAATGGAGACAGTTCTTTGTCCAAGGAGAGAAGCAAGGCCAGCGTCCCCTTCCCAGACACAGTGCAGATGTTTATTTCTGACATTCCAAGCTTTTCCATGAGAACGTCACCCTTCCACACACACGCAATAACCACCTGAGCAAGGGCAGGAACCAGCTTCACCTTCCTTTTTCCTGCCAAGGCAGCAAGCAGGGACCAGGAATGGAGCAAGGAAGGGAAAGGAGAAGCCCCATCTCCTGGCTCCCTGCCACCAAAAGAGGCACAGGTACGGAGAGTCAAAGACAACTTCTTTTTGCCAGAGCAACAAGGGGCAGCAGTGATGCAGGAGATTCTGGCATGGAAGGAATTAAGTCTGTCTCACCACAATCCCGCTTGGAAGATGCAGTATGGCAGTGGAGACACATCAATCAGTTCTGGAGATGTAGGAGGCCACGGGCCCTCTGAGGCTGTACGGTGGGATCGATGTCGCTCCATGGCAGTACTTGGCCCACTGGCTGCTGAGCATTTCTTTATTATCTCCTGTTTAATCCTCTCCACGTAAACCAGAAAGAGACAAGCCCGTGTTACACTGACAGAGGTCCATTTTCTTTTGGAACAACCCCTGAAGGATCAGAGGATCGAGCTGTCCATGCCTCATCTGTATGTAAGGAAATAAAACTGTCTGAGCAACACAGCATCTGCTTCCCAAACATGGCGGTTAGTGGAATCAGGGATTTACAGGACACCCGCACTGCCAAAGCGCTGGTGTCTCAGTGCTAATTAGAGTAAACGTTCCTACTCACAGAGGTGATGGCTAGGCTAAGCATGTACGTCTCAGTCCCACTGAACAGCCACAGTGCTGCTTCTCTTCCGGTCCACCCTGGGGGAGAGGTCCCAGTGCGAGACCACCCAGCACCTTCGGGTGCCAAGCTCGGGGATGCTGTGTGGTGAGCAGCCTGCCAGAAAACCCCCTCCTATCCCATGACTAGCCTGGGCACCACTCCCCAGTGTGGGAATCCTGCCCTGAAAAGGTTTTTCACTCTATAAACTACCACTACCAGGAGTGTATTTGGCAGCCCCAATGCACCCGAATGCCTGCCAAGCCAAGGAAGAAGTTTAGCCGGGTTGTGAGTGCATAGTCCTAGCCCAAAATCCTAAATGGATACCATTTGGCCTTTGGCAAAAGTGTGCACACGCACAGAGCTGTCAGCCTGCATGTCTGCCTGCTCTCGGACACTGGCAATGTAAATCCTGACCTACCATCTCAGCTTTAAACAACACCATCAATTAAGCCAGATCAATTGTACCTATGGAATTTCACAGGTATCCCACAAAACCCATAGCACTGTGGCACAGCAGAGTGCACAGAACAGGTCTATAAACCTTCTGGAGAGCAAGCCTGGCATCTTAAACTTACTGAACCCAAGAAAGCCCTTTTTAATAGTCACACAAAAAGTTCTGCCTAAAAGACAGATCAGCATGACTCAATACATGCTGCTGATGGCTGCGGGTTTGGAACACACATGGGGGGTTCAGCTGAGCATGTTATCCAGCATCAACCCAGCAGGCTCACTCCTTCTCATTTATGCTCTTCAAACGCGAAGCCTCTCTTGCAGATAATGGGTGTTTTGCCTAGAAAATGTAAACAAGTCTTGTGTGTTCTACTATCCCAGCTAAGCTTTTGCTGGAAGCTTCTGGCAGGAGAAACCAAACCAAACCAAAGCCTTATCTTTATCTTCTAAAAAAATAATAATAATATACACATTATTTTAAAAGCATTAGAAGTCACTTGATCTTTAAATCCATCTGAATAATCCCTCTCGGAAGCAATAATCGATCATGCTGGTTATACTCTACCTTAAGCATAAACAAAAATACTTTTATGCCTTACCTGGAAAGCTGAAATGAAAGCGCTCACAACAAAACTGCAAATAAATCCCTGCATAGGAAACAAGCTAGTTTGTTTAAGTTTTTCAGTGCGTACTTATGGGCTCATGCTAAGTCCCATCCAAATCCGATGAAACAAGATCTTTTCACCTCTCCCAGGATAAACGCCCTCACTTCCCCTACTTTCTGCAAACCCTTCACAAACAAAGAAATCATAAGGAAAAGAATAAACCAAACACGCCAAGTTCTCCTGTTACGTGAGCTTAACACCAGAGAGTACCAGGCTGTGAGTGTGTAGGAGAGCTCAGTCAAGCGATTTCCCCTTCCCTGGGGCAGTTTTCCTGCCAAATCCAGGTGCTCTCCTGGACCACCCATCATAGCTGTTGGTTGGCGAAGATGACTGGTTTTCCTGCAGACAGGATTAACGCAGAGTGGACAGCAGAGAGTTAAAAGCTGGGAGCAGATATCATTCGCCTGGATATGTGAACACACCAAGTCTGCCAGAGCCTGAAAGAGAGTTCATTAAAAACCAGAAGTCAGCAAAGCTGTATATGTAAAAAAATGCTTTGACACGTGTCATGCTGACAGGTGAGATGGCCAAATTGTGTATCCGTCATCCAATGCTTTTTAAGCACCAAGGCCCTTTACTTCAGGGGAAAATCCTGCTTTAAAGCATTGGCACAGTAACTTAAAAGAAATATTTCATTTTAAAAAATTACTACAGATGAATACAAAACTGGTTTTGTTAACCAAACTTATGAACTTTAAAAAAAAAAAAAACTGTGGTAAAAGAAAACACTTCATGGCATACAGACTAAGTACAGGGCTTTCCATTTTCGCTCTTAAACACCAAATACCTTAACACTGCAAGAAGACATCTGTAATCTAGTAGAAAACACACAACCACAAACTTTTACAACTATTGCAATGAAGACAATACCTTGGAGAACAGCGGATTTCCATTCAGAGACTCTGCTCTTCTGATATTTTCAACTCCATGCTGAAGCGAAAACAAGAAAAAGTTGTCTGCTGGATCCTTCACGAGTGTGCTGGTTTAGTCAGGAAAGAGTTAACTCGCTTTACCATGGCTGCTAGGAAGCTGTGTTCCTGGATGCAGAGAGCAGCACTGATAAGTTCTTAGCTGGCACTGAGGAATGCCTGCACTGAATTCAAGGTCTTTCTCCGCTTCTGATCCTGCAGCTGCATTTCCAGCTCTCGCTGTCTCGCTACAGGCAGTGCTGGGACACACAATTCAGGCACCTGACCCAAAAAGACCAAGGGAGTATTTCATTCCATAGTACGTCATGTTCGGGGCAGAGGCGAGGAGGGGGTCTGGGAGCCATTACTCTCTCTCTCTCGTTCGATCCCATACACTTACTAACACTCTCCCT
>NW_010244675.1:4546-12754 GCF_000690775.1 Eurypyga helias | reverse complement strand
TTTCCTGACTGAATCCAGCACATAAGGTTTAACATCTTTTATCTGTACTTGTGTGTTTTACCAGAGAAATGCTCAGATTTAATGCGTAACTTCCAGCATATCTGGATTTTAAGGTTTTTGTTATAGTTTGAGAAGTTGTAGATTTCATTTTAAAGTTTGTTTCTCCTAACTTGTATTTTAAAACAAACCCAAGACCAAGGTCGGTTTGCAGGAGCTGATTTTAGATCAGTAGTATAGACTAATCCTGTAGTTAATGGCTTTGCCATTGAATAGGGTCCCTGAAAACAGGTATTTCTCTTAAAATTAGAGTTTCTAACGGTGCTGTGAGATGTTTCTCAACTCTCAGGTACAAAATTGAGCTCTAAGATGAGAGGTCACTAAACCTTTCTGTTCAGTCTTATTAGAGCACAGAACAGTTGAGGTTGGAGTCATCCCTGGCTATATTATATATACAGACACACACCTCTCTCTCATGTATATATGCCTCTCTATATAGAGGTAGTTCTATGGTAAGTGTGGACTAAGAAAGACTGTAAATTTGGTTGTGTTACAGCTGGCTTAGAGTGACAGGACTTCATTCTTTTTCTGACTCATAGTTTGGATGTTCACTTGTTCCTTTTGTTGGTCAAATTAAAATGCTGCTCGGTCACTTATTTCTTCATTAGCACAGCAAAATGGGTGAGTTTTAATATGCTGTGTTGCATGTGAATGTTTTATAAACTTACAGATTTTCTAAATGCCTACGGAGAGTTGGAATGAGATGAAGAATGGGGCTTATTCACGAGTCCTGTATTTGAGAGATAATGTTAACCTATGTGACCACAGTTGGAAAATGAACCTTTTTAAAAGATCGATTCTTCATTTGAGCAATGAATTGTATGCTGGAAGAAATGTGTAAATGTTTACTGAGGGGACACTATAGACTGATGTGAACCTGTCCTATGGGAAATCACTCATCCTAGCCCTACAGCTGTCTTCCTGGTACCTTCTTTTCCAGTAAGATGGAAAGCATGATGGCAAATCTCATTAAAACCTCATTGCTGCTGTGAGTAATAGTGCACACAAACAAAACTGAATTGCCCCCTCAGTGGCTTTTGATTAGTGTTCTTGAAGCTGTTCTCTTTGGAAATTTGTGTCTGCAGCCTCCCTTTGCCTTATTTGAAAGCAGCTGCCTTCTCTTTTACAGATGTAGCTGCAGAGCTTTGACAGCCAACCACTGTACACAAAATCCATTGGTTCTGAGCAAGATGGTGGGAAGAGCTGAACATGTGCCTCCACCCTGCAGCTCTCAGAAACAACCCCAGTCTCTGCACCAAGCTCTTGTTGGGTCATGTGCTGAGCCAGTTTAGTTCAGGAACCTGGTAGAAAGTGGTCTGCCTTCCTTTTGGGTGGCAGATTGGATAGAAGGTAATTTCTTTTGTTGAGTCAGGTGAGAGAGTCTCCTCATGATGTCCGATATAGTGTCAGAGCTGATGCAAACTGTAGTTCATGTGGCTTGGAGTACAGAGGCAGCTTACATCTGCCTGCCAGAGCAGTGCTGGTAGTAATAAAATGTTGTGGAATACTAAGTACCCCTCAAAAAATGGATTTTAAGTATGTCAGCATGGTTGGTGTCCCTGTCCAGCTGCTGGCAGGGCGCTGCCAGGACCTCACTGAGGGGAGCCCAAGGCCGGTTCTGGATGGTTCTTCAGTCCCCTCAGTGTGGGGCAGAGCTGAGCCCCTCAGTGACACTGGGGCTATCTCTGGAAAAGCATTTTTGAGGAAGGGCAAAACCACTGGACTGGCAGAGGAGTGAGGGGAAAAGTGAGAGAAACAGCCCTGTGAACGCTGAGGTCAGAGAAGCAGCACAGATGCAATGATGGTATGGGGAGTTGGGGGGTGGGGTGTGGGGGGATGTTGGTTGTGGGTTTTATTTCTTTTCAGTGTCTTGGGTAGCTAATTGTGGGAAAGTGCCAGCTCTCAGTTTCCATGGGTGGTAGGGGGGCAGGATTAATGCTTGTGAACTAGTCAGTCTTCAGAGCAAAGCTAAAACTCTGCACACTATACATTTAATACAGTTTTTGATGCATTTTTATAACAAAAGGGTTTTTTTGAGTTATGGTGAAAAGGGAAGGTCTTGGGAGCTCTCGTTTGCCAGAAACTGGGTGTAGTAGGAGCAGCAGTGGTCTGGGGTGGCTGGCCTGGTAGAACTCCTGGCCCTGGGACCTGGCAGCACGGCTCATTTGCACAAGGAATTTCTTGTTTAGGTTACAGGGTGCCATGGGAGCCTGTTCTGTGTTCACTTCAGGCCTTGCACCCAGCTGGGAGTGCAGCTTCCTGCAGGGGGTTGGAGTCATGGCTTCTAAGGCCGGAGGGAGAGTGGCAAAAGCGAGGCAGGTCGAGGTATGGGTCTGAGGAAAGGATAATCCTCATCGAGGTGTTGCTGGGCTGGGTTATACTGCTTTTTCCCTGTCATGGTATTCAGTGTTGTACTCACAGTTGTTTAGTAGTAATTACTTTTTAATTAAGTAGACTTCCTGTGGCACCCACAAATGTTAATTTCTGTGAACTTTTGTCAACTTAGGGTTCCTGTAACTCAGGATTAATTAAACTGCAGTCTCAGAAACTACCTCGGAACCAGCAAATGTGTGCTGTCTTGAGGCTGTAGCCATGTCTGCACCCAGAGATTAAACAAAAACCCAACTTTCTTCAGACCAGGGCTATGTTCTGTTCAAAAGTATAGGTCTCCTGTGTCTCTAGGAGACAGCCCTGAGGAAGGGGCTGCTCATACAGGTAGAAGTTCAGACTTGACTCATACAGTTGGGTGCAAAGTACTGTAGCATTTCTTAGGAGTAACCAGTGATGTTTTGTTTCTGGGCAGTAAGCACGTGATGTGAACCCACTTTTCTGGTGCATGGAGGCTTTTGCGCAACTGTGTTGCCACATCCTTCAGCAGCATTGGTTAACTGGCTTGGCAAGTGTCATGGCTGAGAGACCCTAACCCTGGAGATCACTTTTTCAGTTTTCATGAAAAGAAAATAATGAAATAAGATCTTTCAAGGAGAAACAATGAAGGAAACAGTGTTTGCCTATCAGCCGGGGGAAATAAAGGCTGCTTGAATAATGTTCGTGGAACAGTTTTGGCCTTCTCCCTACTATTGACTTTAAAGGTTAGTGGCCTTTAATAGTGCATGTGCCATCTAGATGTTCAGGTGGGTGATGGGAATGGGCTTGGCCAGCACCAGCAAAGATGTGGCTGCATGTCATTGCCTAACCTGTGGGATGTCTGCCATGGCTACTCCTTGGAAACAATAGAGGCCATTTGGCTTATATGAGGTGCTTGCATTTTTATTCACTTGTTGACACAGCAATCACTGGGGAATTCAATTCGTTAAACCCAACCCTTGTTGCCATATTCCATTCCTGTCATAGAGGTCAGTGGTTCAAGTCTCTTAATTGTAGTGCTTTTGGACAGAGCTTGCTGTCTTCTGTGCTTGGCATAAATAACAACAAACCATTCCTTCTGCCTCTTTCTGTAAAATATAAACATAATGGAAATGTCATTTATTTTGTGAATTTTTAGTTCTTGTCTCCATCCATGTCCTCTGTGGCTGTTGAAAGTCAAGATTTAAAGGACGTTCTTATGTGCTGTACAATGTAAATACTTAATTTTTGATGTATTCTTCTGTCTTTTTTTCTTGGTATTCAGCATGTGACATTCCAGCTTATTAGTAATTTGTCTTCATTGATTGTCATAAATGTTTTACCTTTGGCACTGGCTAATGATTCGGATAACACCATGCTCCTGTAGAATAATACTGTGCTTAGCGTAACACTGAGGAATGGTGTATCCAGTCTGATTAACAGTTTCAGCACTGTTTATCTTTTCACCAAGACCCCCCTATGCAGAGGACCATGTTGTGGAAGTAAAAGAATTGCCTTTTTTGTTTTCTTAACTGAAAATCTATTTGGTGCGTCAGCTGGCAGCAGCTTGAAGGGGAGAGTAACGGATCAGCCTAAGGACAAGATCCACGAGAGCGTTCTTCACTGCTGTTGTGTATGTTCACACATGTTAGGGCCGGCTGTTGGGTGCTGCGGGTGTCCCCGTAAATGAGACAACAGGACTCGCCATAGTGCAGGCATAATGTGGATGACAACAGGTGTGAGAGGCTGTCCTGGTACATCTGAGGCAGCCCCAAGAGCTGAAGGTACAGAGGTGAGGGTAGAGGGTATGCAATGGTGGTTTAGTTTTATTTTGCTTGATTCGATTCTACACAAACATTCTGTGGCTGGTTATGACAAGACTTCACTCCCAAGTTGGTACTGCTACAATACACATTTCTGGTTAGAAACTTGCACTGACTTCTGAGACAATCCAGTATGTGGGATTTTCTGAAATAGATTAAGATCCAGGCCTTAGTTATTGGAAATAGGGATAACCTCCCTGGCTTTAGTGATATGCTTTTATCAACTGACACTTTGGGGTGGGTTGGAATGGTGCTGAAAAACAGGAGGAATCACCATGAAACCTGTTTGCTCTTGGTAAAGACCTCACATGGGAGGGGAATGAAATAGCTAGAGAAATAACCTTCTTCCCTGCCTGTGAGGGTGTTTTTTTCTTTCCTAGTGCATGTTGCAGAATATGGATCACTGAATATATTTAGATAAAAGATAGCCAGCTCCTTATTTTGCACTGAGAACATCAGGCTTAGCAGTCTGTCTTGAGTTAAATTTCTTTTTACATCTGAATTCAGGGGTTTTTTTAATCGGAGGTTGTTGGAAGTCTGGCCTTCAAAGTGATCTGTCAGCTAATTCAGCCTGTATTAGCAAGAAAATACTGTGCTTCACTAAGCCTCAGCTTTACCTCAGTAACTAGTGATTATGGGCAGGAGGGTTCCAAAGGTTTTGATATGATTAGCTGACTGCTCCTACATGCACATGACCAACATGGTCCCCTTTGAACCTGTCTAATTCCTCAACCACTGTGAATTCCAGAGTAATTATATGTTTCCTTTGCTGTTTGCTTTCTGCTTTTGTCAGATAACTTTCTGCTCCAGGTCAGGATTCGTGTGTGTGCCTGCAGCAGCTGCAGACATCGTGGGCTAACAGCCTGGGTAGCGAGCCAAGATTTTGGAGGATGAGATGGTAGTTCACGCTTGCTACATCAGTACTGCCAGACTCATGCTCATACCCTTCTGTGCTGAGCAGAAAACCTGGCAAAACCAGCTAACAGGCTTCAGTTTGGCCCTGCACAGGGAAACAGGGCTTAGCCCAAGATCATCTTCCCTCAGTCTCAGCTCTGTTGTGTGGTGTGTGCTTGGGGACAGAGAGGGAATAGCAGAGGAGCAAGTGGTGGGTGAACCAGCCCCCAGCTGCAGCACTCAATTAGGGTGCTTAAAGCTTTTCCCCAAAATTGTGGGCTTTCTTGTCTGTTTGTGTCAAACTGGACAAGCCTATTACTGAGCACAGCTGGGTGTGTGGTATTTGCTGGGAGGGGTGCTACCTGCAACTCCTGTGTTGATCTTCTCTATTCCACAAGTCAGGTGTCATTGAATGTTCTTTGCTTTTTTGTGCTGGATTTTAGAACTTGTTAAGCTATATTTTGGGAGAATGAAAAAGCATAGGGAGAATGCAGATCTAGGGCTGCTGTATGCAGGTTCTCTGCTAGAACATTCATTTACCTTTGCATTACAATCACAAAATATGGCTGCAAGGAAAATGAAAAGATATGCTTACACTTTCATCCTTTTTATAAGATCAAAAGGTACCCTTTTTAAATTTTGAGACATGTTTAGAAAACTGAGCTTTTCTTGATGCCCAGGGGAGTTTCTCAGTGCAGGAAATATGTAAAAGGAACCTGGTCTTGTTGCACTCTATTGGAACATAGCATTTTAAAGAAGCAACCTGGGAAGGTGGAGGCACTGTAGGTGGAGTTTGAGATGTAATTTTTAACTCCCTTTTTCACCCACAGGCACTTCTTGCAGCTGTCTGTGATGTGAGTCATTATCTCTAGCAGCTCTTTGAATAAAGCCTTGCTAAATTTCTTGTGTTGCCAGATGAGGTGTGAGCCTTTCTTTGGAAAATGAAGAACTATAGAACTAGAAGGAAAATGTGAGGCCTGTAAAATGGCTCTAGGTTTTAGCTCAGAGGTGAGATTTTAGGATATTCAGACTCAATGGATTGCAAGTTTGGCTTGTCAGTTGTACGGAAAATCACGCTACCAGGAGTCAGTGTTCACAAAGGAGACAGAGGAGTCCTGTAAAAAAAAAAATAATAAAACTATTCGAATAAAGGGAGAGTCCACAGGACATATTCCTGTGGGGTCTCTCAACCTACAGAGGGACGCAGCCCCCTTTTATCCTACTTTTCCTGGCCGCAAGAGACCCTCCTCATTTCCCCATTGGCTGAGGTACTCTGAGTGTACAGACTGCCCCATCCGCCTGAGACATTCTGGAGAAAATGTTCATTTGACACATTCAAGAGATTCATGTTAATTAGATATTACAGATATTCAGGTAGTTAATACATTTAACACATTCAGGGGATTATGTGTTTAGATATTTAAGTAATTTACATATTCAAGGGACCATGATGTAGTTTCGATATTCTTTCTTATCTTAAGTCTGAGTTCACACAGGCTGCTTTTCTCCCTTGTCTTGAGCCTGGGTGTGCACAGGCTTCTTTTGTAAAGACACAAAACTGGTGTTCCTCTCACAGTGAAGGTTAAGGTAAGATTTTCCTTTCCTGAAAGCAGATGTTCCTTTATTCTAGTGGGGTTAGTCACTTTGTGTTTTGCTTTATTCACAGTCTGTGAGACTTGTATGACAGCAAGAGCAAATCTGATTTCTCTTTTAGAAAACTTCATGATGGGTTGTATATGGTACAGACAGGAAAATGAACCCCAGGAGGCTCAGGCTAAAATAAAAACCAGTGAGCAAATGCAGACAATGTGCTCTGAAGAATTACTTGCAGTTAATATCAGTGTATTTTCATATTTCTTAGTGACATCACTGGGAAATTCACCAGGGAAACTGGTTATTGACTCAGAGAGATTCTGCCTAGTAACATTGTTTTTACTACGCTTCACAAAACTTTGTTAGAAGTATCACATTATTACTCTAACCTTACTAACTGCGTGTTTTGGGCTTTGTTTCCATCATCTCTTTGAATCTAAAAATCACCAAGCAAATCTTGGGATTTTTAAAAATTGCTGTTCATTCTTTAAGCTCTGCTAAGTGCATGCAGACAGAGTTGTCTCCAAATATGTTTGAATGATTCTGTAAAGCATTTTGAGTTTCAAGGAACTGTCTTTTGCCAAGTATATCTGCTTCAGTCCTGTTGTTAATTGTTGTTCATGGGGCTCCCATGATTTTATGGTGACTTGTTGAGATGGATGTTTTTGATGATGGTGTATTTTACTGACCTGAATTTGTAAATTATGATTTTGAAGGCACATTGGCTGTAAAAGTGCATCTGTAGTAGTACATACAGACCACAGCCTGCAAATTTACGCGAGGGTCCTGTTGGAGTACATTTATGCCTAGAAGTGCCAAGCTGCTCTGGGTACAGCTAGCTCAGATACTTTACACCTCTACATCTGTAACCGTAGCATAGGTGTCTCTAGGGGCTTGTACCTTGTGGTGCACGTGGATCTTCACATCAAAAGTTCTATGTGGCAAAGGATTTGAAATACTGAGCCCTTTCTTGAGAAAGCTGTTTGAGACAATAACCCCCTCCAGTTTGAAAGAGCAGCTCTGGAGAAACGTGCAGCAGCCCTCAGCCATACCCGAGCTTGGCACTTTGCCTCCCCAGCAGGCAGGTCTGTGGTTCCGGAGATGCCGCTTGCATGGCACAAATCTCAGTGTGCGATGCAGCCAGATTTTGCTTTGTCTCCAGTACCTGGGAGGATTTTTTTTGTGCATCTTCACAAATTGTGCTAATGCTGTCATTTTCTAATCTTTACAGTATCTTGGTGAGAACAACTGCTACCCACTTTTAAGACTGGAGTAATAGAAATATGGTATTTGAATCTGATGAGTTCTGGCAGGTTCAATTGTGCTCGTATCCCGGTACCTGTACTTTTTACTTCTCTTGTATTTAATCTGTCATGCCTGGAGAGTGGCAGGCTGCTGTGTGTGAGAAACGCTCGCAGGCCAATAATTTCGGCTCAGGCAGGGATCTCAGTGAAGCAGCATTTTATTCACGATTGCAATGGCGGGCACCCCCCCC
>NW_010244675.1:0-4446 GCF_000690775.1 Eurypyga helias | reverse complement strand
CCTCTCCCCTGTTTCCTCGTCGGCCAAGTACACCAGGTTCACAGCCTACCCGACACGTGTTTCTATACTTCTGTACAACTTTTATTTTTTTAAGGAAAACACATGACCGCTCCCGTTGTTCTCTTTTTAACACTTCAGTATGTCTTTGTTATATCTTATTCTGCAATTCTTTGTCTTGTTCTCAACCTGTTATTTTTTAATGTTTTCATTCTGCTGAGGAGTGATATTTATGTCCTTTTTTTTTTTAATTTGACCTTGCCAACTAGCCCTTTCTCAGGATGGTTAAGAAAAACAGTTCATACAAACATATGATAAAACTGAAGCCTTTCTAGGACTGGAATTTTCCATCTGCAAAACCACAAAAAGTTAGCTCTTACATGTGCTTTTGTTGCTCCTGTTAAGGAGGGGAGAAGCACTGGCAAACTATGCAGAGCTTCCTCAAATTTCAATTCATTAGTGTAAGACAGAAACAATTTCAAATGCATTCTGTTTATTCTACTTCCTTGAAATTTCACAGCAGTTAAGTGAAAATGCTGGAACTCTCTCTGTTCTGGTGTCTGCCTCAGTTTTGGTTAAGTGGGAACGGTGAAAGCCAGGGGTTGCAGTGACTGCTCTCCACAACAGCTGAGAGAGGCTGGCTCAGGGCTGTGGGCAGGTGGGAGGATGCTCGCCTCCCTCTTTCTGCAGTTACATGAATCAGTCTTTTGACAAGTCTCAGAGTTCAAATCTAAACAGCAGATCGGTCTTCTGCACATAGATTGTTAGCATTGGACTTGAAGTAGTTCAGCTGAAGGGACCTACAAGGATCATCTGGTCCCACTGCTTGACCACTTCAGGGCTGACCAAAGTTAAAGCATGTTATTGAGGGCATTGTCCAAATGCTTCTTAAACACTGACAGCCTTGGGGCATCAACCCACCTCTCCAGGAAGCTGTTTCCAGGGTTTGACCACCCTCTTGGTAAAGAAATGCTTCCTCATGTCCAGTCTGAACCTCCCCCGGCACAGCTTTGAGCCATTCCCAGGAGTCCTGTCCCTGCATTCCAGGGAGAAAAGCTCGGCACCTCCCTCTCCATGTCCCCTCCTTAGGAAGCTGCAGAGAGTGATGAGGTTGCCCCTCAGCCTCCTCCTCTCCAAAGGAGACAAGCCCAGAGTCCTCAGCCTTCCCAGTTCCATGGGAAGAAGATGACCTGAGGTCTCCAAATGCACTTGACAGAAACCTGAGGTTAATTGTTTTGGGGAATGTTGTAACATTCAGCTTTATATTACTCAGCAAGGGGGGGAGGCATGTGCCTGAAGGGGCTCAGGAAGGATTTTATTTTATCCCCCCATCACTGGGCACTGAGTGTGCAGGTAGGTGTGGTAGGGTGAGTGGGTGGGACAAGGTGTTGGATGACAGTTGAGAAATAGAGAGAGGTCCCCTCAAGACCACAGAAAGGATTGAATTTGGATGTCATGTCAAGAAAAAGCCTTCTCTGCCATCATGTCTAAGGGTGTGTTCGTATGTCTCTGGACTGAATTACATGAGCTGTTGACGAGTTCCTTTCATGTACGTGGAGCAGAGATGGGAAAGGAATAGCACAAAGGGAATGTGCCTACATTTCTTACAAAAGCAGAATTATCACCTTGTGTAAGACTCATTTCCCTTGAAACAATAAGGCTGTTCTGAAATACAAAGTTTGCTTTCATGTGACAAGTCATACCTAGGGAGGCAGCTTCAGCTTTTAAAACGAAAATAGAGCAGCGTAGGCTTAGTGGTTTCATTGTTCTATGGTGCTCTTGGGCAAAATAATACATCAGGTCATTGACAAAAGATATTTTGAGACTAGCTTTCCAAGCTGTTTTAAGAATCTGTAGCAATTGCAATGCCAGCCTTAGTGAATAAATAGGAAGCTGTTCATAGCCCCAGTTTCCCAGGACTTGGAAATAACATAGTTTTGAAAGGATGCTGATCTGTTTGGGGGGTGGAGGGTATTTTCAGAGTACTTTTTATGTGTTTTAACTATTCTGTATAGAACATAATCAAAATTAATGAGCTGTGTACAATGTGATTTGAAACTTTGCATTTGGAAGAATGTATTGAGGGGATAAACTGAAATTAGAAAGTAAACTTCTTCACTGGGGGAAAAGGTGTTTATACCCTGTTGGGTTTCAGATTGAGTTTGTTTTGGTTCAATCTGTATATTCATTTTCTGGTTTTGGTAAACCAGGTTTCAATAAGCAGCATATTCTGTTATGGTGCTCTAGGGTATCAAGTGCATCTACCATTCTTCCCCTTTCCACCTTCCCTGGTATTACTAACAGTATTTTCCAACCACTAGAATTTCTTCAGTAAGGGGTGCCCACTTCCTTCAATGTGATATGCTTTCAGTTACACATCGTGGTCATGCCTCCTTGCCCCTCGTACTTAGTGGATCTTTCTCTGGTCCTTTCGTTACCCCTGCTGGGCTTGCCCCAATGGTCAGCGTGCCCATGCTCATCATCACTTATGGATGGGAAGGTGGAGGCTGTGGTGGGTCGGCTCCAAGTCTGTTATATAGGTACTAAGTCCTTTGGTAAAACCATGGGAGGGACAGAGTATGGTAGCATACTCTGAATTTTGCTCAGTAGGTCTGTTCTGATTGGTGAGGAGCCAGTAACAGATGCTTTCTCCGTGGGGATGACCCTTGCTGATTGCCTTTAATATGCCTGCTAGGGAAAATGCCTAAGGTTGGGACTGCAGAGGGTTTCCACTGTACAACCTCTCCACGAGAATCACAGGCAGGCTGGCTGTACTTACGTATTTAAGAGGCAGCCTGAAGTCCTGAACCTTTCATAATTTTTTTCTGGTTTTTTTTGATCTTTCTGAGAGTCTAGAATGGTGGGGTGTGTGTGTTTTGTGACTTTCAGCTAATTCAACAGAGGTCTGGAGCACCTCTCCTATGAAGACAAGCTGAGAGAGTTGGGCTTGTTCAGCCTGGAGAAGGGAAGGCTCTGGGGAGACCTTATAGCACCTTCCAGTACCTGAAGGGGGCCTACAAGGAAGCTGGGGGGGACTTTTTGCAAGGGCCTGTAGTGACAGGACAAGGGGTAATGGGTTTAAATTGAAAGCGAGTAGATTTAGATTGGATCTCAGGAAAAAAATCTTCACAGAGAGAGTGGTGAAGCACTGGAACAGATTGCCCAGAGATGTTGTGTATGCCCCATCCCTGGAAGTGTTCAAGGCCAGGCTGGATGAGCAACCTGGTCTAGTGGAGGGTGTCCCTGCCTGTGGCAGTGGGGTTGGAACTAGATGATCTTTAAGGTCCCTTCCAATCCAAATCATTCTATGGTTCTATGAACATGTGAGAGCAGGTGTTGTAGTGATGGATCCCTATTACTATGTTTTAATGACTAGAGTTGTTGAAAGTTTTGCTTAGATTTTCATAGCAGTGACTTTTCTCAAGTGGGGGCTTGGCACTTGCAGTTACAGGCCTTTTCACATGCAGTGAATTTGCTTTGTTGGAAGGTCCCTAGTCTTGTGTGTTTTCATTATGGAGTTCTTTCAGTATCCTTGCTCTCCTGCATCTCTTCCTAGGAATAAATTTTGAATTTGCTGAAGAATCTTGCAGGTAATGCTAGAGTTCAAGAGGATGAGCCTTTATTTGTGTTCAGCAATAGGAGTTTAAAGATGGCATGGCACTGGGGTATAAGAGAGTATCACAAAGAAACTGTAAAAACCAAACCAAACTAATCCAACTCAACCTTAATTATTGCAAACTTGGCCTTTTCTTTAACAATACTCATGAAAAGGTTTGAGCTTATGAAGCCTTAAGTTTAGAGTGTCAGAGTATGTTTCCTGGATTAAAGTGATTATTGTACAGTAATGCCTCTACAGTGGCTCCTCCTCTTGAGAAAGAACATCCTCTTTAACAGTGACACATTCTGGCTACAAGGTGTTTTGCTGTTTAACGTAATGTTGTAGATTTAGGAAGTCTTGTTTAGCAATCTTGTAAAAATGGGTTAGGTGTTTTATGGGAGGGAAGTAAAATCCTGGTGGGGATGTACCATGTAACTTTAGCAGGAGTTTGAAAAGAGATGTGGTTAGAGAAAAGTTGTGGTAAATATCTACTTTGATGCCATTTACCAAGTTTGTCCAGGACAATACTTAGGAGTAATGGCGAGGCTTGCTGTCTGCAGATTGCTTCTGTTATCTGGAGCAGTGGGGACGGGAGTCTGGCAATGTCTGTCTCTTCATGTATCCCGAGTAGCAGGGGTGCTGCCATGCTGCTGGCATTGGAGGATGTAGGTGCCTGCCGGCAGTGCCAGCTCTGGAGCTGCTGAACAGGCACCGGCACTGTGGGGCAGAGCCGCCTTGGAGCATCTGCTTGCTTCTCGTCACTTTCCCCTTTAGTGGGTTTATCAGAGGAGTCCCAACCCAACTTGGGTTGGGAGTCCCAA
This sequence comes from Eurypyga helias, assembly GCF_000690775.1. Taxonomy (NCBI): domain Eukaryota; kingdom Metazoa; phylum Chordata; class Aves; order Eurypygiformes; family Eurypygidae; genus Eurypyga; species Eurypyga helias. Next base: position 30 of record NW_010244675.1, on the reverse strand, counting down.
TTTGAGGAAGTAATGAGAAAGGAAGGTTTT
>NW_010244674.1:0-260 GCF_000690775.1 Eurypyga helias | reverse complement strand
GCAGTCCCTGTCCCCGTACCCACATGCAGGCCCCATCCCACGCATCCCCATGGACAGGTAGGAGGACGCCAGGAAGACCCAGGGTGGGATTTGGGCTGAGACCTCCACCGCTGCCCCAGCCTTGGCATGGGTAAGGGCAGCTGTGGGAACGGGCCGGAGAACGTCCGCGGTCCTGGCGCGTGTGGGCCTGGTGCTGCTGAACTCATCACCGCGGTGGTTGTGTGCGGGGGGTGTTTCGGGACCGGGGTGGGGGTGACACC
>NW_010244673.1:0-756 GCF_000690775.1 Eurypyga helias | reverse complement strand
CGACTGCCGCAAGGTTGGGGTACGCATCCGGCACCTCCACCGGGTATGAGCAGAGTTAACTCCGGTGCTGCGCAGCCCTGCGTGCCGTCATTGGGCAACGACGGCGTCCATCAGCTCTAGGAAGTGACTGCACGAGGAAAGCTTCTCCGCAGGCAGCTCTGGCGTACACACGGAAGGAGAGAGGGGAAAAAACGGAGGAGCGAGCGCGCGCGCCCGTTTCATCAGCGAGGGGGGGTGGGAATAAATCAATCAATCAATCAGAAGGTAAATTAATTTGCTGCTAAAACCCTGACGCGGCACAACGTGCCGGGCTGCGCTTCTCAAGGGACAGGGGGCTCGGTAAAGACCGAAAGTGCAAGAAAAAGGCGTGCAAGCTTTCCGGGGAAACACTTTCCCCCGTTTACCGGCTTTTTTTCCCAGCTCAGCTTTAGGTCTAGGCTGGTAAAAGAGGGGGCGGCCAGGTGAAAGTGAAAATGGAGGCCTTTCCCTTTTCTGTAACAACTTTGCCCAAATGGGGCTCGTTCCTAATTTGAGACCTCATGGCCTGCTTTCGGCGGAATCTGTAAAATAAATCCTCCGCGGAGCAGTCCACGAGGGAGGGGAGCGGGTTCTCAGCCTGAGGAAGAGGAGGAGGAAGGTCTTTCATAGACCCTGGCAGGCTGTGGGAGCTCGGAGATCTCCCTCGCTCCCGGACTGGTCCCCACCTGACCCTGCTGCCCTTTACTGGGGGCTTGGCTAGAGGTTCCCCCACCCACC
>NW_010244672.1:0-1634 GCF_000690775.1 Eurypyga helias | reverse complement strand
GCCCCTCCGTGAATCCCGGCCTTCCTCCTGGCTGGCGGGAGAGGAGCATCGCCGCGCCGGGGACAAAAAAATAAGGATTGTTCCCAGAGGGAAGTGATTTCAAGCGAATCCAAGCCCACACCGGAGAAAAAATGCCACTTCCCTGGGACTGCTGGGAGAAGCAGCACGGCAGCCCCCGGGACAGGTCCATGGAAAATACCCTCGGCGTGTCCCACCGCTGACCCAAAAATCCGGCGTGCCCCTTCTCCACCCCACTCCCACCGGCACTCCCCGCTCACTCCCCGCTGGAAAACACGGCCCGAGCCCTTCCCAGAGGTCGCTCACCTCAGAGAACAGGTAAAATTCCTCGGCAAAGTACTGGAAAGCCAAGTAGTGGTTGAATACGACCAGCGCTGCCGAAGGAAGGACAGCCGTCAGCCTCCAGCCCGGCCGCCACTCCGCCGGCTCCCCTCCGCTCCCCGTACACACGGAATCCTGCTCCCACGGCCCCAGCTCTCGGTTACCCTGGGCAACCCGGGTCGAGCCCCTCATCCCAGTGGGTAACCGGGAAAAGCCCAGCCCGGCGCCGGAAGAGGAAGCGAGAAATCCCGCTGAGCTCACAAGGAATTGGCAGCTTTCCCCTTTTTTTGGGGATGCCGAGAGCGCTGGGTCTGTAAAACCCCAGCAAGACACATTCCCACCACGACCATGCTGCGTCCCGCTCCGCTTCCTTGTCCTCTCCAGCCCCAGGATGCCACCCGAGATCCAAGGGCCAGCGGAACACGCCGTTCCCGCTCTACACGCCACGGGAGAGCTACGCTCGCTCTCATGGAGCAGGGAAAATATCCCACCTACGGGAATGCTTTGGGGAGCAGAGGGATTTCAGTCAGGCAGACAGTGCCCCGAACGACGAGCGAGGGCTCTGGAATGTCGGGATGGGAGAGATTTTGCCCGTTCGCTACTTGCGGCGTCGCTCCGAATCGCTGGGAGCGGGGATTTAAACTGGGATCCGTGCAGGGGAGACCAAAACACACGGGAAACCCGGCAACTCGTGGCGGGAGGAAACCATCCGGCCCGCTCAGAGCTGCCAAAACCCAGCTCGACTGGCCGAGCTGCCGGCCCAGCTCCCCGGCTCCCGCTCCGGAGCGATGTGGTGGGGTGGAGCAGGGGGTGTCCCCACATCGCCGGATCCAGCCCACAGTCACTGCAGCCACATCCTAAAGCTCCAAAAGTCCAAAACCCTAAAGCTCTGCTGCCCCCCAGAGCCCACCCGGCGGCAGGCGAGGAGGCTTCCCCCTCCGGCGGGACCCCCACTCACCGCAGGAGAGGATGAAATTGGAGGAGGTGAGGACGATGAAGGGGAAGGTCTGCAGCAAACCGAAGTAGACCAGGTTGGTGAAGAGCCCCACGCCCACCATGAAGCCGGGAAAGCGCTCGAAGAGGTAGAGCCCCACCAGCACGGCCGAGGAAAACTGGGAGAGAGAAACCGGGCTTTGGGAGGGGGGGGAGGTCGCCTGCGGCAGACACGGGCGGCCACGAGCGAGGGGACTTTTAGTGCCCTCCGACGGCGCCACGTCTCCCCCCAAGTCGGCATCAGCCCCTTGGGAAAGGTCCAAATAGGAATTCCACCTCGCCGCTGCGGGTCCTGGTGGGAT
>NW_010244671.1:0-3167 GCF_000690775.1 Eurypyga helias | reverse complement strand
CCAGGGGACACCCGGAGGCTTGCAACGACCCACCGGGCCCGCACCGGCACCGGCTGCCCGCACCGGGCCCAGGACTGAGCAGGGGAGGAGGAGAGGGGCCGGGGGTATGAGTAAGGGGAGATGAGGAGGAAGGAGGCGAGGGGAAAAGCGCGAGAAGGGGGGAAACGCGGCGGTGGGTCAGTGAGTGAGTGAGTGAGTGAGAAATAAAGAGCAAGAAGTGTTTGAGAGGGAAAGGGAGTGGGAACAAGAAAGAAAACATGAGAGTAGCAGAAACTGAGAGGAAGAAAGAGAGAGAGAGAAACTGGGAGAGAAAAGGAAGGAAAGAAGGAAAGAAACAGAGGAAATAGAAAGGAAGAAAAAGTAAGAAAGAAGGAAGGAAAGAGAAGGAAAGAAAGACGGAAGAAAAGAAGGCAAGAAGGAAGGAGAGAGAAAGAAAGAAGGAAAGAGAGAGAGAAAGGCAGCAGGAAACAAAGAGAGGAAGAAACAGAGAAGGAAAGAAGGACTGAAAGAAAGAAGAAAAGGCAGACAGGAAGGAAGGCAGGAAGGAAGGCATCCTCCCTTGCTGGGTTATTTTGTAAGCACAAAAATCCAGTCATACACTGTTTATTCACACACTGAAATCCATTTGACCGTGGTCTGAAAGTCTGGTTTCTAGTATCCAGCAAACATGCTGGATGAATGAAAAGCTCATTAAAAACCATTGCCCTTAAATTTTGTAGCCTATTTTTAATTTTCAGTATTGAAAACCAAGCAGAGTGATACCGTGAGTTTAGCACTCCTCTTTGGGTGCATTTTGACTGTTTTCCATGGCTGCCCTTGGGTGTTCAGCCTGCACTGCAGAGAAATGATCCCTGCAGCACAAGGAGTTTCTTTCTGCATTGTTCACAGCGTCTGATTTAATCTGGCATTCCCTTTTTCTAGGTGTTTTCCAAATTATGTGTGTTTCAAGCAAGAGCTGTGCTTTGTCTTTAGTATGAAAGCCCAGGATCCTTTCTGAACCTCTTTCATTAGTGTTTTATTCAGTTTGGTAAAGTAGATACTAGAAGTGATTCAGGCACCTCCAATAGACTAATTACATCTATAAGGATGTTGGCAGCCCTGTCTGCTTCCCACTAAAAAGAGAGGCTTTCCAGTAGCATCCATACGAGCCGCATCAAACTGCTAGAGTTAATACTAACAGCTGCAGTATGCCTGATAGAAGAGACCCTGGAAAAGCAATCTGGAGCAAATTTCAGACCTGCAGAATCAAAGGAGAGAACTGAACCAGCAGAAAAGATGTCACCCATTAGCAAACTCCTCATTTGCTTAAGGCAAAGCACCCTGAGTTTTGGAAAGCTAGCTCAGGCCCTCTTTTTTGGAAGCCAAATCCACGTACGTAACAGCTTTACTAAGCATCTTGCATGGAGGTTGGAGAGAGATGTAGGTGGTCTGGTAGGATCTCAGCCCCCCTTGACTGCCAGTGTATTAATTAACGGCACTGTTTTTACCTCGCTCACTCTCCTTCCCTCAAAGGAGAGGAGGAAGAGAGCATGTTGGATTGGAAACAAGTACCACGAGCTGCAGCGTGGCGATTTTGGGTGACAGCGGACAGGCGGAGAGTGCTGGCACTCGGAGCCCAGGCGTGCACATCACAATGCTGAATTACAGAGAGGTTGTAAATGGCTCACCAAAGGCCTGATCCTGAACTCCCCGCAGAGATATCAAAGTCGCTGGGAGTTTTCCGTGAGTAGGAAGTGGAGGAATGAGCTTCAAACATTTAGGCCCAGCTCCACATGGGTGGTCTGTTATGCCTGGATGGATTCCCACTGGCTCCAACAGCACTTTGAGGTAGTGAAAAGGCCCTTCCTAAACGCACCCCATTGCAGAACCAGGGCTCCAAGTACTTTGTTTGAACGCTTACGAGGGACTTCGGTGGAAAGGTGAAGCCTCAGGCTCACCACAGCTGCTCCACAGCATTTAGCCCAATACGCTGATATTAAAACGAGTTTGAAAAACACACATAGTTGGAGGGGGAATGACTCCTGAACCCAGAGGACTCCTGGCCTTTGATTTGCACTGTGAAAAAAAAAAACCCAGTTCAGCAATCAACAGCAGCCACAGAAAGAAAGGGCGTTTGCATCTGCCCAGCTATACATCTGTAACTATTCAGAGAAGAGCATCCGAATTTGTTCCGCTTTTTGGTTGGCAGAGCAACAGTCAGCTCTGACGGTGGATGTGTATCGGTAGCATCCAAGCCAAGCAGATTAGAAACCAAATTCAAAAGCCATTTCCCCCCGCCCCTTCCCCGACTCTCTTTAAAATAAACCTCTGTTTCATTGTTCCCATGACCCCTTCCATCCCACTCTGCTCGGGAACGTCGGGATCCTCAAAAACCTCCTTTTTCTTGGGCTAATTATCCAATACATTAATTCTATAAATAATAAATCATGCAAACAAACCATTTGGTATCCTATTAAACGCAAGTGAGAAGTGTGCTTTCCAAAAGCTGGCGGACTTGGCAGCCCATGTAAAGGCTAGATATTGTTTTATTCATGACCAGCCAAATTTAAATGGAAAACTCATTGATTTGGGGGTTTGTTTTATGAGAAGTGGGGTGGTTTTCCCCCAGATGTAACACATGAATGAAAGACCAGGTATTTCTATCACTTGCGGGGGAGAGGGATGTATTTTGACCACGTTAATGGCACTGCATGTCGCTTGCTGTGTTTCACTTGAAGCGGCCTGGGGATGCTGTTGCGGATTTGGGGTGTGAGACCCCTCGCAGGGCTCCCCCTGAGCCCAGGCAGGCAGACGCCAGCAGCCCTCCGCCTCAGGGCAAGATTCCACAGCTTGCCAACAGAGACACCCGCGGAAGGGAGCGCGGACTGCCACAGACACACACTTCGCGTGAAGCCGTGTTTTGCCTCAGCACACACTGCTCCCGCCTGGCTCCCCAAACCGGGCTCGCTCCCCCGGGGGCAGGACCCTCTTTTTGGGGCTCATCTCGCCCAGGCAACCGCAGGCCGAGAGCAGTCCTTCCACGGCCCAGACAGTACCGAGACCGCCATCGCCTCACAGCGTTCTCACTCCTCCTTCGCCTTCGAGGCTTTTTGGCCCCTCCGCGCCGCTGTAGAGGCGGACGGAAGGGGCGGGGCTAAGGCGGAGGCTCCTCCTCTCCCGCCGCCGGG
>NW_010244670.1:0-9924 GCF_000690775.1 Eurypyga helias | reverse complement strand
TATATATACTATAGCAGCTTTATGACACTTCAGTATTGACGGAGACTCTGGAGCTATCTTCACTGTATCCAAGGCTTTTTTTTTTCAGTGTGCAACCACATAGAAACTGTCTTTTTAGAGCTCTTGTGGAAACAAAATCCTCTTTATTCATCTTGTGCTGTCTTTCTCATGTATTAGTTTCACAAATCTTTCTTATCCCAGAAAATTCTTTTACTCTGTAATACTTAAATGACACTTAAAAACACATTAATACACTCCTCCCCCATTATATGACAGGGTGAAAAATAGAGGATTAAATCTAAAGTCCAGCACAGGATTACGTATTTGCTATGTCTGCATACACAAATAAGAGCCTGAAACCACATGTTAAAAAATCCTGTGAGTGTAAAGACCAACAGCAAAGCAGAGAAACTCTGAAAATCTATCATCACAGAAAGAAAAAGGGCAGAACAGGGAAGGTATGAGGGTGTGAAGGAGACAGTCTGACATCTAAGATAAATAATACAAGTAAGAATTGTATTTACTGCTTTTTAATCCAGCTCAATGGCTGATCATGAACAATGTCAGGAATCATAGCAGACATGTATGGTACAACCATGTTGAGAATTTTATGGTTCTGGAAACTTGGTGAAGGTGAGAACTCTTGAAAGCACCTGATATTCAAAATCATACAGAGTAGCAGATATCTGCAAGGCTCTAGTCTCCATAAAGATGTATAAGGTAATTGACAAACTACAGCCTTTATTAGAAAGAGGCTTGGGATGTTTCATTCTGATCAAATAGTTTTTATCTTTCTGATTATACGTCTACATCATCCCTGTAAACAACTTCTCTCAGAGCAGGACGACTGCTTTGTATCATACTGTGTGAAACTAGGACATAATGTCATGGCCATAGATAACAAAATATCCTGCTCTTCCCTTCTTGTTGTCCAGTGGGAACTTCTGAAGTCAGAGATTCAGCAGTGTACATTAATCTTCACAGGGTTATAGAGGGCATCTCTAACTCAGTTCACATACATCCTTACAACTGAGTATGTCCAACTGCAGAAAGATAAGGCGCGAGTCTGATACTGTTAATCAGACTCATACTCTGACATGTTTCACAACAGGACGAGAATCTGGCTTGTGTCTTGTAGCTTTGGAGGACAATAAGAGTGATAAGGCCAGTACTGAACTAAGGAAGAAATCTGGTTACAATTGTGGAAATATTGAGAAGGCAGAAAAATAGTAGAGGTATTGAGACCTATTATTTTTCCAGGATCTTTATGAGAGATTTATGAAGCAATTTAAGATTTGCATACAATGAAGTTCTCACAGTTTAATTACTGTGTATCAGCTGAATCATGACAGTCCCCAAGAGCGTCTTTTGGCTACAACCAGATGCAGAACACTTCTTACCCCCCTTTACTTTCCAACCTAGCTATGTTTAACTACATTACATTTAATGAGCACTAGAGGAGCATAGATGAACAGGATAGTGGTTATTCTAACATTCAGTACCTCAGGCTGTGTTAACCTGACATGATATCTATGTTTCCTTGGATTATTTCGAAGTTGATAAGAGGGCTGGAACATCTCTCCTATGATGAAAGGTGGAGAGAATTGGACTTGTTCAGCCTGGAGAAGAGGAGGCTCCGGGAAGACCTTATTGCAGCCTTCCAATACCTGAAGGGGGCCTACAAGGAAGCTGGGAGGGGACTTTTTACAAGGGCCTGTAGTGACAGGACAAGGGGGAATGGGGTTAAATTGAAAGTGGGAAGATTTAGATTAGATATCATGAAGAAGTTCTTCACAGAGAAGGTGGTGAAGCACTGGAACAGGCTGCCCAGAGAAGCTGTGGATGCCCCATCCCTGGAAATGTTCAAGGCCAGGCTGGATGAGGCTTTGAGCAACCTGGGCTAGTGGAAGGTGTCCCTGCCCATGGCAGGGGGGGTGGAACTAGATGATCTTTAAGGTCCCTTCCTACCTAAACCATTCCATGATTCTATGATTTCGCAAAAGAAGTACTAAGGCAGGGTAAAATGAGCACTGCAAATCCTAATTTAAGGGAAAATCTGGAAAACTAAACTTCTCACACAGAAGATCTCATGGTAAGAGCTCGAGGCTGTGAAAAGATTCACAGGTGTTTTTGGTATAAAACAGAAAAAAAAGGAGTACAACTCAGTTTTGTAAACTTCTGTACTAAACAGAGGTAGGTGCCTTCCTGCATTCCACAAAGATCCCTCCCTTTAAATTCTGAACTTTCTTGCATTAAGATATTTGCATAGTCTCCCTCTATTCATCAAAAATAAGAGCAACTCCCAACTGCACCATTCACAAGGAACAAAATTTACTGGTCACATGGAAGAGATTTGTAGTTAAAAGTTGAATTTAATTTCCCTGTGTATGTGCAAAACCGAGACATCTGGGACATCTTGCAATATGTTTTCTTCCAGTGACTCTATAACTATCCCATTTCCTGGTACCTGAATTTCTATGAAACCCTATGTTGCATATACCTGACAAGTACCTTGAAGAGCAACCTACAGAGTTAACATTTTTTTTTCTCCTCTCTCAAACACTGATATACTTTTATGCAATAGAGACAGCTCTGTATCTGAGAAACCTAAACCTTAGAAGACCAGTTACCATTTGGAAGACCAGGGTTCAAAGTCCTCTTGCTGTGGAAGTATTGGATGATAATCTCACACATAGAAGTTCCATGTATCTCATGGTGGTATGCAGGCACCTGCACAGTTCAGCTGTGTTCTGAGCAGAAAAAAGCAACTCAGGACTCCTGCCAAGATGGGAAAAGGGTTGCCTATTCCTGGAATTTGAGTATCTGAGTGTTTTGAGGTCTAGCAGTGGTTATGACAGCTCTGTAGCCTTGTAGACGTTCTCTAGGAAAGGAATTAAAATGAGACACTCAGCATGGAAACTGAGCCAGAGGGAGAACAATGTAGTTGCTGAAAGGCAGTTTTGAGACTACGAAGTACATGATGCGGTATCTATGCCTCTCTGAGAAATGAGATTTATAAAGCTCATATTGAAGCTCAGGTATGTAAGCTCTCCTGATAGTTTTAGTGAGATTATTGAAGAATAAACTCAGATTTGTGGTTAAGATCCTCCAACAAGAGAAGGAATGCAATATACTAACTCCACTAGGCTTTTTAAACATCTGAAAAAAAAAACTTAGAAAGAAATCTACTTAGATACATAAGCAAGTTGCTGAAAGCTACTGCATGCCAGCTGAGGCACTAACTGTTCATGTGAATTCTCCTTCATTGCAGATGTGACTAAATCAAATTATCCCAATTTTGCAAGAGTAGAAACCCACATGTTGACAGAAGAGGAGAGGAGAGTAGAAGAAAATGGAGAGGAAGAGAGAGAGGCAGAGGAAAGGGAAAACGGAAACCACCTGTCACCAAGAACCAAATAATTGAGAAAAATGTCAAGTATAAAATCACAATTTCTGGAAGTAGAGAGATAGTACTTATAGACATATGAAAAACACTAATCTAAATAACAAAAAAGTGACACAGAATTCAAATGTGTGGATGCTACATTAAAAGTTGGATAATCTCACAGAAAATAGTATGGGGTTTTATTTCTGCTTCTTTACCATCTCAGAATTTGTAAAATATAAGTGATTTTACCTGGGGTTTTTTTCCTTCAACATTAGATATGAACATTTCTGTCTTTGTTTACTCATTTCACTAGCTTGCTCCTAGAATGTCATACACAGTGTGACAGATTTGTCCCATAAGTTATGAGACATCTTCTTCTGCAAAAAACATTTAAATAAGGTGTTTTGTTGGGTTTTGTGGTTCCCCCCCGCCCCCCCCCTTCTCTAAATCACATGAGCATATAGATCAATATTCTCTTCTACTGCTCTTCCACTGCATTTTTGGTCTTGCCAGTTGCATTCTTCTCACTTTTGTCACCAGTTTTCTTTCATGAGCATTAGACTGTTTCATTAAATATGACTCATCATTAAATACAACTCATCATACCTCTGCTCAGTGTCTTCTACTCTCATTTAAATATAAAACCTTTCCCTGCTGTTGAGCTATCAAATACATTTTATTCCCTGGGTATTATAATAAAAATTGAAACAGTCTTTCCTTACTTCTGTCAAGAGGAGGAACTAACACTGTGGTTCTGTTTAGCTTTACCTCTCAAATATTCATGTAATTTATAACTATCTTAATTTCTTCCTTTCTTGTGAAGGGTTTATTATGAGTTGTTCTGCTAAATAAACCATTGTTATCTAAATAAAATTAGCCTAGAAATTTAACCAAAATAATGACAAAATAGAAATTTTTAACACATGACATTATTCACTGAAATTGTCAGGTTTTCTGTTTAAAAACAATTTGACAACAAGTTTGTGATAAAACAAGTAAGCCTGAAGCCTCCAAGTAACTCTGAGTCTGCAAACTGTCATTAGCATAGATGTAGTATTGGTAGTAGTGACTTATTTCCCCCTTAAAAAGTAATAAGAAAAGAGACCAAATCTTTAGTGGTATATCTACTTTCTTTAGCCATTAATCACTAGCACCGAAACCTTATAAATATGGTGACAGACATAGAGTAATTCTTATATTTCAGAAAAGGTCAATCAAAAATAGATATGGTAAAAGTCCAGTCAATAAATAATCTTATAAGGCTAAACATTCAACTCATTCTTTTCAAGTCACTCATTAGTCATCTACAGTGCCCTCAATGACATTTTAAACATATTATTTCAAAGTCCTTTCTTTATTATTGAGAACGGAAATATTTTTAGCTTGCAAAGCTCCATCTAGAGTCGAGGTTTGGTTCACCATAAGTGAAAAATTTCCCAGTGGACAAGAAACTACTGTGACAGGAACATTAATAATACCGCTCAACATCTATTGCCTCATTTCATTCTGAGACTTACAGTTTTATGGAGAAATACTAGAAGAACAAAAAGGAGAAAGAAAGAACAGTTATGAAAGGTTGTTTTGTTGTTAAAGATGATTGAATTGTTCATTGTTTAACATTTCATCTTTTAAATTGCTGCTTAAAATTACAATCCTAAACCCATTTTTTCAGTTTCAATAGAAGAAGCTGTCTCTTTGCCTTTTTTTGCATTCCTTTAAGGGTAAAATGACTTGGGTATCGTTTTGAAGTTGAAAGACACTAGATGCCTTTTGGGCATTTTCTAAAATCCCTGGTAATGGCTTAGATACCCATGTAATTTTTTTCAATTGCCTTCCCCTGCCCTTGATATCCAACAAGCATTAGGAAGTATAATATAAGCATCTAATTTTGAAAATTTGTCCCTTATGAATATACCCTTCTGTGTGTTCCTTTCATTATGTATTGAAGTAATTCACACTGAATTTATACAGCTATTAAATGTATTGTAATAAGTTGCTGAAGATATTTATTCTTTTTTTAATAATTAAAAATTTTTAAAACTTCACTTTTATAAACTTTTAAATTACTTAGAGAGTCTTGTTTTCAAAAATATCCATCTCTGAGTAGTTTGTCCCATTGAAAGCCACCATTTGGCTGTAATATTATTCATAGAATGCATTTGATCTATTCACACAAGAGATCTGCTTTTCAGCTGTTTGATGGCAGTTTTACAAGGACTATAATGACAAATATCCAAATATAAATGATTAATAAATCACTTAGTTATGCAGTTTTAAAAAAATAATCTGCTCAGAGTATTAAAAAGTGAGGAAACTTTTCAATTGGGAATATAGAGGCTGTCAAATACTTGTAAATAATTTGTAAAATACAGAATGAATTTTCTAACCACTGTAACAAATAAATAAAGGGAGAAATACAGGGAATTCTGAGAAAATAAGAATGCTCAAGAGCATGGAAAAAACCCTAATAAGAACATAAAAAGTCTGGGATTTTTTTCTGAAAGGAAAAATGAGAAATCAGAAATGTATATCAAATAATGAATGATCAGAAGAGTGTAGAAGAAAAAAAAAACAACCAAAAAACCCCCACCATTTCCTATCCCGATTCTATAATATAATAACAAAGGGACAATTAAATGGTGGAAGGTTTGAAGTAAATAAAAGGATATCATTCCTCACAAAATTTTAAGTCACTGAAGCAAACTAATGGAAAGAGTAAAATGAAAAATGGACTTGCAATTCCCAGTGTGAATCAGTGTGGCACTTTTAACCTAGTCTATTATTAATGACAATAATCAACAAAACAAGTGATGCACAATACAATTGCCCATCACCTGCTGACCGATGGCCAGCCAGTTCCTGAGACAAGGCCCCCAGCTAACTCCCCCTAGTTTATACGCTGTGCATGATGTATGGTATGGAATGTCCCTTTGGCTAGTTTGAGTCAACTGCTACAGCTATGTTCCCTCCCGTCTTCTTGTGCACCTCCTCGCTGTCAGAGTATGAGAAGCTGGGAAGTCCTTGCTTGGTATACGTACCACCTAGCAACAACCACCAGATCAGTGTGTTATCACATTATTCTCATGTGAAATCCAGAACACAGCACTATACCAGCTACTAGAAGGAAAATTAAATTTATTCCAGCTGAAATGAGGACACTGGGTATATGCTGCATAAAAAATTATTTAGCTGTCAGCTCAGACATGAAAACTATCTACATCTTCTCAGACCATGCCAACTGTGGAGTCGATCTCTTTCTCTAAATTTAGGGACAGTACCACAGATAATGAATTCATTGTTGTGAACTAACTCCACAACAGTTTAATTAAGATTGCAGATCAGCCTAAGGGATGATTACTATTATGGCATAGATGATAATTTACAAGTTGAATAGCACTGATCTGGACATGCTTGATTAGTCACTTGGAAACAGTGTTTTCACACCTATTAAGAAGTCTAATCTTTATCATAATATTTGAAAACACCTAACCTGATTTCCTGGCATCATGCATGCAGCAGAGGTTTTTTTGTATGTATTTTAGTAATGAACAGTCTTTGGATAGAAGCTTTGAACAGCAGAGATCTGTAAACACAGCATTCATTGCTCAGTAACTAAATAAGGGACAAACAACTTAGGGAAACACAGAAGATGTAGGATATAAAAATCAAGATGGCTAACCACAGTTAAGAGAGCATTACTTAATCTTCTTATTCTAAAGTTAAAGCTGTCAACTTGTGAACTACATGAAAGAATGATGAAGCACAATGATAGAATATAGGTTTGAATCTGGCAAAAATGGAAAACAATTGGACTCAGAATGAAAATGTCTCATAACCATTACTAAGACTGAGTGAATTTTTACAACAGTAGGAAAACAGAATAATGGTTATACTCCAACCCCTGTGTGTGTACTGGAGAGTCTGAATGGGAATTGCCTTTTCCCCGCCTAGATGGTTGAAAATAGCAGACAATGAGGCAAGGGTTTGCTGTGAAAGAGCAATAAAATACAAACTTTCACTGTAAGTGAGCTGTTCTGCTTCCACTTGTTCTGTTGTTTTCATTTGTTTCGGAAGCTTGATTACTTAGGTACAGCAAAGAAATAATTCCCATGAGCTATTTTCTCATTTTGAGAACAGAATGGAATAATATCAAGTGGTGCCAGGATGCACAGGTGACTAAGGCTGGGAGTTTTGAGGTTTTAACTTTTCTTGGAAACCTCTAGGGTCAGCTCCCTTCTGAAGACATTTACTCCTAGGCATTTTGATTTGATCTTTTGTTTTTACTAAGAAAGCATTCAATATAATTATTACTTTAAAGAAAGATGACTATAGAAGAAAAGAATGGCTTATTCTATTCTGTCTCACACATCATCCATCAATTTAGAAGCCAAATTCCAGTTAAAGTAACTTTATACTAGTAATACATGAGTCAGGGTTTAAAGAAAACCCCAAACAAAATAAAGTAAAAACAAACTTACTTGGCTTTTAGGTCATAAGTTGAGCTGGGCTGGAAGTTAGAATAAACTTTCAATCCACTAACACAAAAAGATATCTGAAAATCACTGAAATCATAAACCCTGAACCCCATAATGCTGTTTTTGAATGCTGCACTCTAGAGTAGAAATTTAAGCAAAGATTGTTCAAGTTCTGGGTGATTTTTTTCTACACAAGAACTTTGACTTTTTCTCTGTTTTCACCCCTTCTTGCACACAAGAAGTAGTGAATCTGTAGATTTGTAGGATCCATTAAATATTAAATAAGAACCTGAAAATTGTTTAATTTCCCAAAAAAGAAATTTTATGCTGTGCTGGAAAATTGGAAACTTTACTTGATATTACTTAACTGTATCTCAGACAATGAAAATGGTGAAAGAAAAACTCTGTGGAAGGTTTCTTAACATCATAAAAGAGACTTATTTAAGAAGGAAACAGTTTAGTACTCCTTTGTTTATGTTAATGTTCAAAAATTCATTAAAAATTTTACCATGCCAAGGAATAGATTTTAATTAGCTTGAGGTGTGAAGAACACATGCATATTTAAGTTTTGACCTGTACTTGCATCTGTCTGAAAACTTATAGGCACATGAAACTGGTCACATATGTGTGTACTTGTAATATAAAAATCATTTAATAGATTATTAAGAAATAGTCCTTAATTTCAGAGGGATAACACTCCAAGAACATTCAGCCAATAATCTGTATATAAAGCTTTGATTCTTTCCTTGATCAGGCTAGCTTTACTATTGATTCCTCATTATAATTTATTTAACATTAAAGCTGTTACATAAGGTGGTTAAAGTTGCTTAATGAGCTAACCGACTAGGGAGAAATGAATTCAAGATCACTTTGAACTCACTCTAATTTTCCCATTTATGAGCTTCAGGGTCCTGGAGGAAAAGAGCAGAGACCAGTTCTTTAATTAATAGGATATTTGGATAGAAAAGATACTCCTGACTGAACAACTTTGATTTTTCATGGATCTGGAACATACAGTGAGCTCATTCTTTGCCTTCAGTTATGCCATTGACACTGAGCAGAATTTGCCCATGGCAGACAAAGTCTCTCACACTAACACAATCTAAACTTCAATTGTTGTTCTGTTTAGTATAAAATCAGAATAGAACTACTTAATCAAATAAAGTTAAGAAAAGGACAAAAAAGAGAAGTTTTTTTGAAAGTATAAAAGGAAAGTTTGCTTATGGCATTCTGAATCACATCCGTTTCTGTATCACGTTTTTAAACTGATTGGACCTGATTAGGTTTCACAACCCCTTATCACCTAAATACATTAATGTACATTATTTTTGATCTCTAACAAAGTAAACAAAGTCACAGCAAAAAAAATTTGCAATAGAATGATAGGCAAAGTTAGTAGGGAAAAACATTTAGAAATAACTCTTCATAAAACAGTTTTCAAATTTTTCAGTTGTCAGCTCTGTTTAATTGGCCTAGATTTTTTTTTTTAATTTCTTTTTCGATAAAGATATAAGAAGGGCTTCAATAAGGATCCTTTTCCCTGTTTTTCAAACTATTGGATTACAAATGGTTTCTGTCTTGGCCATTTTGACTGATATTATATGCAGTTGTGTAGAGCCTGAGGATTCAGCTAATTAAGACAGATTCAGGATGAAAATAACAGAAAAGAGAAATATTCTTCATATTCAGTACCCTTATGCTTGGCAACTTTTTATGTTTATATGCAAAAAAAATCAAATTAATCAGAGGGGATATGCATATTACTTTGTTGCTGTGGCATACAAGCTGTAGAAAATAGCCCTTGTTTACTTTTAAGTGCCATTATCATGAATTGGACATGATGTAGACATTAGGAGAAAAATAAAAATGAAAGCTAGCTTGAAAATCAACTCTATATTTTAATATGCCCATCCCTTAGGAAGCCCTTATTCACTGGTAATTTATGAAAAAAATATATAACTGTGGTGGTTTAACTCCGGCTAGCAAAATACCACGAAGCCGCTCTCACCAATTCCCCTCCCCTTCTCCAGTGGAGGAGAGGAAAAAGAAATAAGGAAGCTC
>NW_010244669.1:56182-65225 GCF_000690775.1 Eurypyga helias | reverse complement strand
AACCCAAACCATCCCATGATTCTCTCCCATCTCCTTTAGCCTCTGCAGCAGTAGTTAATTGCTGTCTACAGCTTGCTGCCCCACTGAAAATCAGCTCTCTGATAAACACCCATGTGACATTTGGGATGCCTATCTCCTTTCCCCATTGGAGGTTTTTAGCTCTGGAGCCGTGCACAGACAGGCCCACACAGGGTTTTGATTAGGACGCATACGCATATAGCTGTTGCTAATTCATATGGAAAGCAAGAGCCAAGTGCAGCTTCCCACGTGGGCAGCCAGCCCGATGGAGGGACAGGACTGCTGCCACCACTACGGCTCACCGTGACACCTGGGCCCTCTATATTTACCAACCCAAAATTCATGTGTTCTGGGGTCAGAGCCTTTGCTAATGGCAGGCAGATGGATTACTTTAGGACAGTGACACACCAGGGCTCTAGAAATGCCATGGCAGAAAGAGCTCTGCGATGCTGTAGGATTTACTGTTATTTATTGAATTGAGGTCTGCTTTTGTTCAAAGTGGGAGATGGCACAAACTCTCCATCTTGTACCCTCTGACCACCCTGCACTCAGATTGCCTGATCTCCAGCTACTATTCCAAGCCTTTTTCTTCCTCATCTTCCCATGCAAGTCCTATATGTAACAGCTTGTTCTGTTCTTATTCAGAAAGGTCTGGCCCCAAAGATTGTCGCTAACCCGGCAATAGCCCCGGGCTGTCTTCCAGCCACCGGCCAGACTCTGTGGGCACTAGTCTTTCTACTCACCATGTTCTTTTCAGGGTCTTGAAGTTGTTCTTCAACTGCTTTTGCAGGGCAGAACACTCATTTCTTGAATTTTGCATCTCTTTTCACCTACCTTCCTCTTTTCAGTGTAGAGCTTCAATTCTCTGCTAGGATGTGATGGTACATGAGTGGCGTTGAGGTAGGGAGGATCAGTAAGGGTTCATAACCCATTCTACATCTCATGGTTTCCTGGATTTTTCTTCTGCTTTTTGTCATAGTTGTCATGGAAAATTTTTCAGTTTTTCCCCCAGAAAATACCATTTCAAGTAGAAAAAGACCCTTACTGCCCTTACCAAAATAATTGTCGCTGCGATACCTTCAACGCAGGATCAGCTTCCCCTGGCACATTGCCATTTTTCTCCTTCTCAAGCAACCAGACGACACCTGTAAGATGCTAGAGAGCCTCTTCCAGCACAACTGATGGTCTGTTTTCCCTTCATCAGGGTTCTGGTATTTTCCTGGGTCTGGAAGGGCTCTCGGTCGAGTGCTGCCACTTAGCAATCGTTCCTCTGTGTTGCTATTGGAAATAACCACGGATTCCTTTGTTTCCTCAGCGAAGGGCTGGTGGGTGGAAAGGAGTCGCTGCCTGGCTGAAGGCAGCAGCTAATGAGCATGTCAGCACCTTTCCTAATTCCTCGCCTGCTTCCCTTTGTCACTGAGGCGTGCAGTTCGTTCCTCGGAGCAGTGAGATTATGCGCTGACTCATAAAGATTAATTAAAACCCAAATTGCCGGTTTTAGCTGTGTGATGACAGGGAGGCCCTCACAGCAATAAATCTTCTAAGAAGATGGACCGAAAGGGAACTGCTGGGAAAGGCTGCTCTTGAATCAAACCGATAGCGCTGCTCCCATTGTCTTGGTTCATTCCCTCTGGAAGCCGTGCAGTGGCCCACACACGGATGCTGCCAGCACGGAACAGACGTCTCGGGCCTTAGCCTTTAATTAAAACTCTCACAGAGGCTGTCCGCTGAAAAGCCCACCTACGCACCCTGACTGTTTCTCATTTTCTTCAGGGCTTCCCAGGTGACATTGGCCCTCCAGGAGAAAATGGTCCTGAAGGCCTGAAGGTGAGTGGAGCAGAGATTGAAGCTCTCTGCGGTGGGAAGCGGCCAGGGAAAACAAAGTAGCGGGAAGGGGGGAGAGAGAAAGCCCTGGAGATTCCTAAGGATTGGCCTGGCCAGCGTTTCAGCATGGTCTGTTTGGCTTGAGGTCCCTCCAAGTGCAGGGGTTTTTTCAATTTTTTTTTTTTTCTGTAACAAAATTGACATTGGAGAATGTCCCGTGACTGTGAAAGAGACTTTCTCACTTTAATTGCCCTTCTGAGCTTATGTTTCTATTTTCTGAATATCTTTTCCTTTGGCTCTTCCTCAGGGAAAGCCAGGAGCACGAGGTTTACCTGGGCCGAGAGGGCTGCCTGGACAAGAGGTGAGTGTCCGCAGACCAAAAGCAGGTTGAATTTAAAGAATCATGTTGAATTTTGAAGATGCCTGCGTGCTGAAATGGTGCCTGCAACTTGAAATTCTCCGGTCCTTCTGAATCTCCAAGCAGATGCTTATCTTCAGTGATCACAGGCCACAGAAGAGGAGCTTCCCTTAAGTTGCAATCCTGTGATTTTTGCTTCCAGTCACTGCTGGCATCTGCTGACCCTAAATTCTGCAGTGCCTTTTCTTTTAAAGTCTGTTCACCCCCACGCACCCCGAAGGGGCGTTAATGCCCTTTTCCCTGCATATCCCCTTGCACAGGCATGCCCTGACCTGGCTTTGGCTTTCTGCTCCTTTTAAGTGTGTTTTCTTTCAGCTGTGAGACCTGCAGAGTGCACTCTCTGACACAGAGCGGTATCCTTTCGTAAAAAGAGCACATGCACTGAAATTGCTGTTCTGCAAGGGTTCGTTTGTCCCAGCATCTCGGAGCTTGCAGCTTTCACTTCACGTGGAAACTTGAAGCTTTGTTCCACTCGCAGTCACTAAGAAGGGTCAATTGTCATTGATTTAATTGTCCCGGAGCTGCAGATACTCCATATCCCCACCCGAGAAGGCCCGAGTGCCTCTGTCCTGTTGTGTCTCCAGTGACTTCAGTGTAGTTTCTTCCCATCTAGGCCGGTATAAGATATTTGTCCAGGGTCATGAGACGTTGTGCAAACAATACTCGGCGTGTGCATGGGCAGCAGCTCCGTCTGATAGCACTAATAATTCTTAACTTATTCTGGGAATTCTTTTGCTTGCTCTTTAAATGGGATTAATGCAAATTAGCTCATTTATTTGCACTGAAACAAGGAAAAAAAAATATTCTAGGCAATTTACAAAGGGAATCAAGCCCTGCATTCCAGGGTCAGGCAGGCATGACCAAGCTGCCTTCAATTTACTCTAGTTAGTGAGTGTGAAAGTAAGACTGAAGACGTGGACATGGACTTTGGCATAAGCTGTGCTGAAGGGCTTCGAATGGGCCCCAGCCCACAGCAGCGAGCCTTTACTGCTGCTGTCACCTGAGGCGGCAGGTCGGGGCGGCGAATTACATCTCTAGAACTGTGGCGTGCTGTGGGTGTCTGAGCCCGTTGAGCTGGGTTCCTGACTTCCAGTCCCATCTTCAGCCCGCCAGCTCGTGCCACTTCATTACCACGGCTGACCACCTCAGCGAGAACAGCCGGAACTGTGGCTGCCAAGGGCGCTTTTAATTTCTCTCTTGGCAGTTGGGTTGAGACACTTGAGATAATTTTTCTGAAGCTTAATTGAAGGTCTCCTAGAAACTGTAGATCCGATCCTATCACATTAGAAATTGGTGTAGAGCCAAGGGAGAGGACCGAGTCCAATTGCTGTGTGAGATCCTGAGATAGCTCCATCCTGCAGCATGTGTAGTCCCATTTGAAAGCAAAAGGGAAACCTTCATACGGTTGCCAAATGGTTCTGCGGGGAATTTTGCAACACCCTTTTTGTGAGGAAAAAAAAAAAAGAGAAAGAAAAAGTGTAGAGAGCTCTACAGCATTCATATCCCTGCCAAATCAAATGAAGCAGTCATGTGAGCGTGTCCAGGGTACCCTGTGGGCCAAATCCAGCCCATGATAGGCCCAATCAACCGGCGTTGACTTCGGTCAAATTTTGGATGGCCTTTACTGGTAGGATTTGACTTCAGATTTTTTTTTCCTGAGATGGGGAAGGGAGCTGAGAAACCTCAGAGATGCTGAGCTGCCTGCTCTGAGATTCAGAAGGACTCGGTTGTTAAAATGTGACAGCTGAGCCTGTGTTTTGCTGCTGCTCATACTGCAGACTTTTCATTTCTCTTGCACAGTGAGGCCAAATTTTGTCACTACTTTGCCCTTTATTTTGATTTCTTTTCACCGCAGGGAGATGAAGGACCCTCAGGCCCACCAGGAGCCCCTGGTCCAGAGGTAGGTTTCAGTCATTTACTCAACGACTACCAGCTCTGTTGACCTTGTGATGGAACTGTAGTTAAATTAACATAAAGCTTCAAATCTCCTGGTTTGGGAAGTGATCTGCCCTTGTAAGAAATAATGTGCTATCCAGGGATTCATCCAGTTGCTTGATCCAGGTTGGCTGAAAGTCAAGGAAGTGTCTTGCACAGGGTGTTGAGTGGGACTCTAGTTTTATAACTTGCTTAAAGCTCAGACATTGAAAACCCTTCTGATGTTTAAATAGTTCATCCTCAAGATACAGCACGTTGACTGGAAACCACCCCTGTAACCAGCCCTGATGTTTCTTCATTGATTTATATTATTTTTCAGTGAATACAGGGAAAAGTAAGAAAAGATACCAGACAGTGAGAGAGCATCCTTTTTGACCTCTGCATCGCTCTGAACACAGTGATGTATCACAGAAACACAGTTAGGAGAAGCAAAAAGAATATTATCATATCTGTGAACTTGCCAGCTCAGGATTTTGTAGTGGTTATGTATGTTATTGTCATTACAGGATAGTAAAATATCTTGAAAATCAGCAACTGTGGCTTCTCCCACTGTAGGGCCAGCCCCGCTCCCAAACCTTCTCTGGATGCCCAGGGATGGAACCTGTAAGAACCTTACATGGCCAAGTCCCTGCCAACACGAGAAAGTGCCACCTTGGAATGCTCAGGCTGCTGGTGTCCGTGCTGGCAGTGCTACAAGAAAACTGCTGGAAGTAGAATAAATCCAGCTGAACGTGGCACATCGTAAACTAAAGGGCAAGAACAAAGCCCTGGGCTTGGTTGATTATAGTCCATGCATAATGTTTCTGATGTGATGTTTAAGTAATGGAATCTAGCTGGAGGGTCGAAAATGGGCTGAAACTTGGAGTAGGTGTCTAGGTACGTTCCTCATGGATCAAACCCAGCGTTGCTGGAGGCACGAAGCTTTCCTCTTGTTGCCTTGGCCTCAGTAAGGACTGCTGCCTCTCCAGCACCCTGACCTCACTGGGAGCATTGCTTGTAAGCCGCACCATGTAGGTCCACAGACACACATAGCTGTGACCAAGGACAGCTGCAGGCTTTCCGTGTTTATTGTTCTTCCATGAATTTCAGGGTCGTTCTGGCCGGAAGGGATTTCCAGGAAGACCTGGTCCTGATGGTCTAAAGGTGAGGAAAGAGTTTGTTCGTGATGAGAGAAGCAGCGGGTGGAAGGGAGGAAAGGAAGAGGGAAGTATGTTTTCTCAACTTCACCATGCTCCAAGCCTAGGGTATTAATTCCAGGGAGAGAGGACAAGGGGAACTGAGAATTTCTCTTTTTTTCTGAATTTTGGGGTCTCTGTTTCTGCTTGGTTTCTTCAGCAAAAAGAACGATGGTGCATTTTTAAGTCATATGCTTTATTATAAACAACTGTGTTCCTTCTTTAATATTAACCAACCCCTCTCTCCATCATCTCATCTCATTTTCCATTGTTTCTCCACGTTTTTGTTCTAAAACAATGCACATCGTTCCTATCTTTGCTGCCTAATTAACAGCAGGAACCATCCCAGGGCAGCCCGCTCCACAAACCCACACTAAAAAAGGAATGAGAAAACCCAACAAAAACAACCTCTTCAAACAGTAAATAGCAGAAATGTGGTCTGGCAGCACATCTGGAGTATCTGTCTCCTGAGAAAATACAGCTGCCATCACCCCGAGACAGCACTGCTTAGCGGTGAGGCTGGCCTCGGGATGGCCTGTCCAGGAGCACCTCACCGGCCTTCCAGTGCTGCCACGGCTGCCCTTATCCCTGGTGGGTTTGAAATTCTCCTCTTCCTCCTGCTTTTCTCTTCACGCCTCATTTTTCCCATTCTCTGGATTTCTCTCATCCTGCACTGTGATTTAGCTCACGTGGGTTCTTTCTGTGGTTTTCGTGTGGATGCTCTGTGTGACACTAACGCGCCCATGCTTGAGATTTTGCAGCGTTGCCTGGGCATATTTGGGTTGTCTTTTATTCTTGTGACACTTCCACTAGCAGGTGAATTTTCTTGGATCCCTTCTCTGTCACTCAGGAACTACACCTCCCCATGATGTTTGCACTCTTGCTTTCTCTAGATGCTCCTCAAATCCTTTGGTTAATCAGGATCCTTTCCTACTCTCTTACTGCCACTGATGTGTTTCTGTCTTCATCTGTCTGTTCTACTCTGTCTTTCAGATGGAAATGTTGTGGGTCAGAAATCTCCCCAGTTTCGGGAGCATCCCTGATGAGAACTCATGCCTTATTAAACATGGGGATAGAGCAACCAGGACTAGATGATCTTTAAGGTCCCTTCCAACCCAAACCATTCTATGATTCTATGACTAGGCTATGCCACAGGAAAGTAGACAGCTTGTGTTTCAGTGGCTGAGTTCCAGGTTTGGGTCATTTCACTCCAGAACAACAAATGTTTGCTCCACATTGATGTCAGCTGTGTTTCTTGCTTTGGATTATCTTTCAAGTCACAGTGGGGTTTGTAAGATGTTGTTTCTTGCCGTTTTTTCACGATTCGCACGCAGCAGCCCAAACCGTGGGCGTACAAAGAATCGTGTTGTACTGAGGGTCTGACTGGGAGCGCCAGGTAACCTGTGTGCCTTCTCTCCTTGTCCTGCAGGGTGAGCCAGGAAACCGTGGCCGACCAGGGAAAGTTGGTGAGCAGGTAAACTCTTCGTTTTCCTTCTCTGTTTGATGATCTCCTGTGTACAATGTCTCCTGGATGACCAGGGTGCAGGCAGAGGACAGTGGTCAGGGGCTTCTGGCCACCTCAAACCTTTTCCGTAGTCCTGGTGCTCCAGCTGGGATGCTCTTGGTCTGGCTGAAGCTGTTGGTGAACAGCACAGTGTTTGTTTTAGACTGGAGGTTTTCCTATAGGCAGAGTGTCTGAAAAAGTCGTAGTCCAGGTGGATTTGCTGTCAGTAGAGCACATAAAACTGCTGTGCTTCTCAAGGAGACAAAGCTGCAGTCTGGAAAGAGGTGATGAATTTCTGGGTATGACACTTATCCCTAAAAGGGCAATCTCCACGTTTTGCCTATGTAGATTTTAAGAGTAGAACCCTCTGCTTTGGGTTGCTGTGCTGCTTTGACTCTGACTAGGTTTTTCGTGGGAGCAAAGGAGACAGCAGCTGAAGAAACCAGAACCTGAGGCACTGAGCTGCATCTCGTCATACCACAAGAGAGAACGTTTTGCTGGGGTAGCAGGGAAAATGCATCCTCCCTGTAGGCTTCGGGGGAACCACAGGCATCAAGTGAAAAGCAACAATTGTTCCCATGTCTCTGTGATTGAAACGAACCAATTTGCCCGCCACCAACCCTGAAATTGCAGCCATGGAGCCTCCAACATGCTCTGTGCATTCCTACATGACCACACCAAGCTGGCTGCAGGAGCTGGCCCTGGCAAAGGGGATGTTGCTTCGCAGCACAGCTGTCCTTCCCAGCACTTTCTCTGCCCGGATGGACAAGCTTGGTTTGGTTTAGCCTGTCAGCCTCTCTGGCTCTTCTTTCCCCTGTATACAACAGCTGGGGGTTGCTTCTTCCATGGGTTTCTAACCAAGCAAGTCCAAGAAGCGAGGTGGGTCCTTTTCAGTACCAGCAGTCTGATGAGTCTCAGTATATGTGAAAGGTAGTTATTTCTGTTTGGAAATTACAGCCATTTCTATACTGTGGTTAATAATGAAGAGCAACAACTGAGGAAGTTGTTCCACACATCTGAGTTCTAGTTGCAGCTTTATCAGATTCTGCCCATCTCAGGCAACACCTTCCAGTGCTTTCTGCCTCAGTTTCCCCTTCTGTGGGAGGCCTGAGACAGCTCTGAACAGAGCTTAGCACAACGCCTTCCGTTCTCAGGTGACGCTTACAGATATGGGTGCTTTACCGTTAAAAATGAATACTTAGAAGTACTTTGAGATCCTTAACAAGATGTTGCCCTTGAAGGACAAAGCATCATTAGGATTATTATTCTTTAACATCCCTCAGGACTGACCTTGGATGAAAACTGTAGGCACTGTTCACCAAAAAGAAAACACAGCTGGCCTCTGCTGACACTGAAACCAGCACAGTGGTACGAAGGCTGCCTGTATTATTCTTAGTCAATTAGCCTCTGTCTAGAAATATCACGCAGAAAGAATTTTCATTTACGTACCAGTCAAGTCATTAGAACAAAAATGTTGCACCAGATGAGTGAGAAATAACCTCCTTTCCCATCACACCTTTGCTGAACGATGCTGGAGTGTTGGGTTTTCATTCCTGCCTCCACCTAAGTTCCAGCATTTGGTGTTGGGGCTGGGTTGGTTTTTGCAGACCTCCAAGAGCTCGGACTACCAAGGTCACTTGGCACTAAAAGGCACCTTCGCCTCATCCCTGTTTTCTCTTGTGGAGGCCTTGGTGCTTCCTATTCCATCAGCACGGGAAGAGTGGTCAGACTTTTCACACTTGCTGCTCTGCTCTCCATACGGGTTCCCTCTGAGTGGGAACGCTCAGCATGAGAAAAGATCAGCCATCCCTCTCACTGGAGCTCTCTTCCCTTTCTTAGGGATGTCTGTTCAGGCAAACATGGGAGTTTCTCTAAGGTTTCCAGTGACACTTGAGCTCCCATCGGAAAAATGAGAATTTAAGTCACAGGGTGCATTGTTTTTCCATTGTAAGGACACTGATTTGGGAAGTTCATTCATAAGATGCTTGTTGTCTCCATATGCTGGAAGGAGTCCAGCCACTGAGCTCCCCTGTAGCAGGAAATGTGTGATTTAACCCTTCCTTGCCAGTAGATGGAGGCAGAAGGATATGAAGAATACAGGGCCCTTGGGCCAGGCCACCAGCCTCCCGTTCCAGAGGCAGGGATGGAGAGCAGGAGGATGGCCCCATA
>NW_010244669.1:29301-56144 GCF_000690775.1 Eurypyga helias | reverse complement strand
CGAAGCAAACAGGCAAGCAAACGGGGGAGGGGTACCGCGAGCCTGTGCCCCCCCCCCACCCCCAGCTCCGCACTAGAGACTGAAAGTATGGATGAGGAGTTGTGCCAGCTGAAAGAGGCTAAGGTTGACCTCCATCCTTAACAGGAATGAGCAGGTCCTGGCAGGGCAGGAGCAGCTTTTGGAATCGCTCTTCCTGCACAAGAAGTGAGAGCCCTGCTCACTGGCGTGGTGATGAGGGTCAGCCACGCACCCATCATGCCACGCTGGGAAGGGTGGTCATACCTCCGGCCCCCTGGGCACATCTCTTCCTTCAAGGGAGAAGCATGTTTTCGCAGTGTCGGGTACCATTCTAAAACTATTTGTGAAAGCAATCCAGCACCATCGGTTATCCCTTTAACCTATTTTCCTTGGGGTGCTCTTACAAAGCAGGGACGTGCCTTAATGTAGTTTTGCAGGCAAGGTCTGGCCTGCAGAGATACGGATTGACGGGACCAAGGTCAGCTGGGTGGCTGAGAGCCGAGCTCCCGCGTGCCCATGTCTTAGAGCCGCACCTTTCCCGGTGCGTTTACCTTTCCCTCTTTCCGAGCTGCAGACCTCTCGTTCAGGGGTTTACGGGCACCGCGGTGTGTGCAGCCTCTGGTCTCAGGAGGTGTTTCCTCGGCATGTTTCCACCTTGCCTTCCCTCGCTCCCCGCTGGCAGCGGGATCCCAACGCGGCCCCAGGGTAGGGCTGAGCTCCGGTGCAAAGAGGGTTAATCCGCATGGCTTTTCTTTGCGGGTCAGAGCGTCCTCCCTTAAACTGTGATATTTACTGTTTTACTTTCCCTTTCTTTCATCTGAATGGGAGGATTGTACATTTACTCCCTCCCGTCCTTTGTCCCCGGTTTGTTTTGTTTTGAGTTCTAGCGAACCAGTAAAACAGAAAGGCCACGATCGGTTCCTGCTGGGAGCGACTGGCGGTCCCGTCCCTGGGAGACCCTGCTCACGCTGGGTTCGCCGTTCGGTTGTTTCTCTCAAATGGGCTATGATTTATGCAAGGCTTCATTGCCGACTTGCTCTCTGTTGATGCAGCCAAGAGGGGGGGCTTAATTATGACAGGGCTGGACAATAAATGGGGAAAGCCAGACAGGAGTTAGGAATTACAACCCACCAGTTCCCCCTCCTTTCCTTCCCCCCCAAGCCCCCAGCAACTTTTTAACAATCTCCATCCCTTTTCCGCCGTGGCCTTGGCTGGGGAATACAGCAGACTGAATCATGAGCGACATGCTGAACTCCCCGTCTAATATAAATGTTTTACATTCTTTCCTGTATACTGTGGGCCTTTATCCGGGCAGGCACCGCTGCTGGGACTTCACGTGCATCATTACACACACTGCCCGGAGTCGTCTTTGACGCAGGGCTTCTTTTCAACCCTGGGAACCTGGGGAAAATATGTTATGCCGCAGCCATTTTAGTGTAATAGCCACAATTTATGTCTGGTTTTATTTAATATTTGCCACCGGTGGCTTTTCTAGTTCTTAAAACCTAAATCCTTTGCTGCTTGTGTGCCCTTTAGTGTCTGTCCCATTTTGGCTGGTGAAGAGTATCGCTACCCCATCTCCCCGAGTTTTTTCATATACTCCCAATAACTTACTGGGATTTATTTTGCCTAGACATATCTATCTGGATTTGTGTCTGCTTGCAGACACAGCAACATCAGCTAATTTAGCCCAGAGCAGAGAGTGTTGGCTGCAAACGCGACAGAGCTACTGTGCTGGAAGCCTGGCCACGTCACAGGGTCCCTGCTCACACCACAGGATGCTCCTCTTGCTGGGTACATCTTCCCTTGAGCAGAAACATGACGTACCAGCTCAGACACAACTTTCCCCGGTTTTAGAGCGAAAACCAGACTAGAAATTTTGACCGTGCCCTCCCTCCATCCTGACGCTTACCCAGGCAGCCCGTGCAGTGGTTGCCTCTGTCCCGCTTGCGGTGCCAGCAGGTTGCTGCACAAGCTGCGATGACCAACGGCACATCTGTGATGGGGAGAGGGGTCTCAGGAGGGCGCTGGGTTTGGGGGATGTTTACAGGCTGCAGTCATGCTCTGCAAGCCATCTCTAGAGTACCACTGGGCTGGCGGTGAAGCACAACCAGTGTCTCACATCATAACCCGGGTTCCGTAGAGACTTTCTAGGGTGGGAGCAGCTGCTGCTGTGGACAGTGTAGCAGAAGTATTAGCCTTCAAGCCCGAGTTTGGCTATGCAGTGCTCCTCAAATGTTTTTTAAAATCTTATTCTGAATGGTTGCTGCAAGAGCAGGGATCGTTCTTCTGCAGGGACTGACCTAAGCGATGCAGAAATATAGTAAAGTGATCATCATCCTAGGGAGAGAGAGAATTCTGCAGTTTTTCTGATAAATTGGAAATTAACAGATTTATCCTTTCTTGCTTTATCATATTATTTTTGCCTAGCAATGCATTTCCTTATTTCATCTCATTGCTTTGCCATTCTCTCCTCTGCCTTAACGTTTGCCGCCTTCGTGGCCTTGGGCTACTGGAAACCTTCAGTAACTGGATAGAGTTATCAGCTATGTATCTGCACTTGGGTCTAATTGGAAGGATAATTGATTCAGCAGCCTTCAGCAATGCCACCCAGTGGCAACCTTGCATATGCAGATATTGCAAATTTGCCTGCTCTGCGTTGGGTTCCTGCCTTGGGCAATCCGCTGCCGATCCCACCCAGCACCGCGTGGCTCCCACACGTGTCTTGTCCGTGCAGCCTGACCGCACTGGCATGCTTGTGCACTGGAAACGCTTCAGCTTGGGGCACAGCAAAGACCCTTCAGTGCTGCTGCTAGGAGGGATGGTAGAGCTTTCCTGGTAGCAACTGTCTGTCTGTGGTTAGTTCGTATTTCCATCATGGCACAGGACATGCCAGGTTCCTGGGACATCAGCTCTGGATGAATTTCTAATGCAGGCATCTAACTCCAGGCTCTGACATACCCGCTGAGCTCTTTGAGTACTTCCAAAACACTTGTCACCTGATGCTGCTCCCATGCTGGAGCGTGACAAGGGCTCTGCAGATCCAGAGTGGAGAGTGCGTGGCTGCTCCCTGCAAGAGGTGAAGCCAGCTGAGTGAGAAGATGCTGTTGTTCAGCCCATCAGCATGGCTCAGTGAGGAGCTCCTGTCGCTCCTGTCTCCAGTGATGTTCAAAGGATGGCATTTCACTGCACCACGTGAGGAATGTTGATGCATTCGGGTGCACCTCTTGGCATTTGGAGTCATGGCCAGAAGCTGTTCCCTCTAAAAGTCACTGGAGAGTGACCCACGTTGTGTTTTACATCTCTGAATGGGTCTGCTGAGCCTCACACACAGCAATGAGACTGGTGATTTTGGGCTACAGCTTTACGTTGCGAGCGTAACTTCATGGCGAGAGAGGCTTTTGTTGGCAAGAGTGGGTACAGAACCTGCGAGTAGGCTGCTCGGTCGGTGCTGGGTGCTGTCGCCTTACGCTGTCGACGCACAGATGTCAACAGAGGCGCGGCGATGCACAGACTGCAGAGAGCTCCTCTGCGAACCGCACACGTGTCAGGCCAGCTGGGAACGGAAAAAGCAATGACGCAGGAGTACAGGGAGGAAACTTTTGCTTCTTTTCTTGCTGTTCCACCAGAAAGCAGGTAGCAGGATGAAAAGCTCTCTCTTTCCTGAGACCACGCTCCAGAAGTTGCTTTGCTAGTGTTGATTTTTTCCCATTTGTTTGTTCATGCTGAATGTTTTCCTGAGCGTCATTTGAAAACCTCCTTGATGTTGAAGTGAAAAGGTGAGATGCATTTGCATAGAGGAACTTTGCAATTTATTATGAAGATTTCAAGTTATTTTTAAGACGAGGAAGAGTAGGATGATACCACTGGAGAATCCAACTCCTGTCTCGCTTGCTCAGCAGCCGCCTCCCAGTACCAATCAGACTGATGCCTAGAATCCAGCAAGCCAGGGCTTGGCTTCATTTGACACCACCCATGCCAACTGTGGGCAGGTTTTGAAGTGTTTCAACAGGAGATGAATCCTTTTAGTTACAGACTCATTGGAAGCACCAAATACAGACTTCTGTATCTCGGTGACCCTTGCTGGGACTAGGGACGAGGCCATGAGAATCATGCAGTGAGAGTGCCTGCTGTGGCAGAGAGGAACAGTCCCTTGTATCTCTAGAGCCAGAAACCTGCTGAAGTTGGTAGAGGAGCTGCTGCATTTTAAATCGCGGGAATCTTAGCTTGAGATTGCATCTGTTTCCATCTTCCTAATTAAAAGCAGTTCTTTTTGCTTCTTCGATATCTCAAACATTGTTAGGTCCTGAAAAAATCCTGAGTTTTGACTGGGATTTTTTTCCAAGATAGCTTCTGAGCATCTGATTCTGATATATAGATTCTGATAGATCTGCTGCCCTGCTGACCCCTCTGGCTGTGTCCTCAGACCTTTATTTCCTACTGACATCCCAACAGCATGACACTATCCAGGGCAAAATCAGTTTGCACAAGGGTGTGAGGCAGCTCGGTTTAACCCAGACCCAGTGCAGCAGTTAAAATGTTGGCACCTCTCAGACTCTGCAACCCGGGAGCTCCCGCTATCGATGCTCCTGGGGAAGCTGCGCTGACGTTTTGGGAGATGCTTGCAAAACAAAGCCACGCTACGGACTCAGCCTTTCTACCAAACGTGCATAACTCATCCCCTGTACTGTGCTTTGCAGCTCTTGTAGATCCCGGTGCTCCCATTCCAGCTGGTCCCCAAAGCAGAACCAGCTGTGGAGTTAGATGTTCCCATGGCCGGGAGCAACTCTGTCCGCTCTGGTAGCCAGTAGGAATTACTGAGCAGTATGCGAGGGATGCTGTGCTACTTCAACCAGCAAGGTGGACCAGAGAAACTGTTTACTTTCTCAGCAAATAAAACTGACTATTAATTGTGCTTTTTTCTTTCCTCAGGGTCTAATGGGTTTTATTGGTCCGGTGGGAGAGCCTGGAATAGTGGGAGAAAAGGTAAGATTGCTTGCAATGAATTGGTGGTTGTAACTTTTGCAGGATGAGGGAGACTGGGGTGGGAGCAAAATTGTGGAGATTTAAGTTGTCATGTCAGTGCAACACCCAGCTGGGAATGGGGCAGATCCAGGGTGTCTGAGCTAGTCTTGGGCCAGGCAAAAGTCATCCACTTTGCATTTAGGAATTAACATGTGTTGTCCTCCAAGGAGATGCTGTCAAATAGTCTCTGAAAATTTAAGCTTTACTCATTCATAATCTACCAGAAAGCTTGTATTTAACACTCAGTTCTGGTTTTTTTCTGGGAATGAAGGTCCCATCACCCCTGTTATCAGGGAAGGAGTCCAAGGGGTTTAAGTTACAGATCTGTGCAGGGCTGTGCTCACAAGCCCATCCCGAGTTGCCATGAGGTCGCACAGGACCAGGGCTGAGCCTGCACTGAACAGGAGGTCTCAGCAACTCCTCGGGTGCAGAGAAGGTCCAAGAGTGCAGCCACCTATCTCAACAAAGGCTGGTCCAAATATTTCCCATTTTATTGGGAGAGGACCCTCTGTCTGGCTGCCCCGTGGTTGCATTGGGCACACTCCTAAGGGCTGGTGCCCTCTTGTGTACAGTACCGATACATGTCTCTGCCAGGAAGAAAAATGGCTTTATTTTCCATAAAAATGTGAATGGACATTAATTTGTTTCCTATTAGAGTGTAAAATTTTATTCAGGGGTAGCTTCCAAAGACAAATCATCTATGTCATTCATTATGTCTCAGTTGCAGACTGCTGGTTTTCATTGGTGACTTAATTATTCACAGTCCAGCCATAAAGATAGTGAAGAGCATAAAATGATGCATTCCACACATCAGTTCTCTCTCGCTTTTATTACTTCAAGCCCTGCCCTCTGGGTAACGATGTCAAGACTGTGACAGTTGCACTCTGTCCGCTGCAAATGCGCTTTAGTGCCGGTCTGCGGCGGCCTTTGGAGCGACGGTCTCCGGTGGGGCAGGAGCAGGCTCGGTCCAGGCTGTCAAGGCACATAAGAAGTAAAAGGAAGGATGTGATGTGGTCTGCGTTTTACAGAAGGAAAACAGTGTCTGTGACGTGTCCAAAGTGGTTAAACAGAAAATTGGTGCCTGAGTGAGCTGTGTCGATGGCAGCTGCAGCCCTGAAATGAATGAGGAGCGAGGGGTTTGCCGTGCAGGAGACGTGGGAAGACCTTTTTTCCTACTCCGCTAAATTCACATCTGGGCCTGCGACTTCTGTGCCAATGCCTTGACCACATGAGCTGTCCTCATCTCGTACATCGACTCTGTAACGCTGACGTGATGTTGGTGTCCCGGCAAACCCGGGCTGTCCTTTGAAAATCTGCCCTGGGAGATCCTCAGCACAGCTGTGGTTTCTATCAGACATCTCTACCAGGACAAACTTACCAATGACAGTAATAACTATCATGAAATCAAAACCTCAAAGAGGCCTCCAGTTGGCGTAGCATCCTACAGCTTACTGTGCTGTTGTGAGCTAAATGAAGTGGGAAATATGCTTTCATTAGACAGAGCTGAGTCAGCAATCTCCATCCTGAGAACTGCAAAAACTTAAGGCTGAAGCCAGTAGAATCCAAAGATTATCAAAGAGAACAGTACAGTTCATATATACTTAATAAAATCCATGCATTTGGAGGGGAAAAAAAATCCCTACGTTGGTTTACAAGGGCCAACTGGTGACAACACAAACTCTGGGGTTTGTTTTTAATAAGCTGCTTAGAGCCCAGAAAATATTTCCCCTTACACTTTAGCTGTTGGAAGGTAGGTCAGATTTTGGGCGTAAACTATTTGGCAGCATTTGCTAACTCCTCCTTCCTCATCCCCCCGGGCACACAAACGTAACACACCTAATTCCCGGCGCGTTACCAGGATTGCCAGGGAGAGTACAGGCGGTCCCAGTGGGAATTGCCACCATCTCCAAAGAGGAGCAGTGGCTGTCCCATTGCTAGAGCCTTGCCTTCCACTTGTCTTTGGGTCAGCGGGTCTCGGTGGCGCTCACAGGGACTTACTCCTCGTCTTCCCTTCTTGGCTGAGCTGTAGAGCCAAGGATGTGCTCGGGGGAAGCGAGATGTTCTGCATGGGCAGATAAGGAAGGCGTTGGGAATTAATAAGTGATTTTTTGGTGCGTTCATTTTTTTTTAATGCCAAATGGTGACTTGTTTTAGAAGGGGTAGTATCTTTAGGGTGGGCTGTGGAGGCATCCCCCACGCAAACACAGGCCGCCAGATCGTTGCTGTTTGCACTGTGGTCTCATTATGAGCCACAGGAGAGGGAATCCTCCCAAAACGCCTGCAGTCTCCTCCTGAAAGCACCAGCCATCTATTCCAGGCAGCACCTCTGTTTTTTTCCAACATGATTCCCTGCTCTCAGCAGAGCCTTATGACCCCAGCTTTCAAAGCCATGCCTCTAAAAATGCCAGAACGTGTAGGAATTATGATAGTGCAGAACAGAGGTGATCGTCATGCCTTGGGTGGGAAGGGCTGGAGATCTCCTGGGATCCAGTCCTGGCACTGTCTGGAGTTGAAGCTGGTCCTGAGTGCATTGCTTGTTCCTTGTTCCACAGTGGTTTGATGACAAGAGTGATGTCCCCTCCCCTGGGATATGGAGGATTAGCTAATTCTTGCTCTAGTCCTTTAACGACTGTTGAGATGGGTACTTGAAAGAGGGTGATGATTATTCTGTGCTGGAAGCTTTGCTGGCAGAGTCTGCGGACACAGACTGCAAATTGTGGGTCTTTTAGTTGTTTCATTGCTCTAGATGCCCGTTGCTGCCAGCTCAGTCCTCACTCTTCCCCATGCACCCGTCTCTCTCCTAGGGCGACCGTGGCTCAGTGGGACCCCCGGGCCCTCCAGGAGTCAAGGGGTCGATGGTAAGGAGTAAGTCTGCATTCTCTCGCTCTTGCTGCTGCCTCTCTCTGTCCTAGCGAGGGGTGCAGCTCCTCCTGGTCTTCTGAATACATGAGAATAGCTGCCAGTGATCCCTGTCTCTGTGGGGATGGGAATGGCCACTTGACTGGGTATGGAGGTGTAACTTCTCCCCAGCACTCGTCTTCAGCAGCCTCCCCGGTAGAGAAACACTGCGTTTCGGCACACGTTCTGCCGCTCCACCAGCTGAGGACCTGTTGTGTCAAGCAGAGATAACTAGGAACTGCAAGCTGGGGCACCTGGAGGATTACCTTTTTCCAAGCATCCTGGCTGCTGAACAGACAGGGTCCGGGAGCAGGGATTTCCAAACCTCTGTTGTTCGCACCCCACTGAGTAGCCAGGGGCAGCGGGAGGTACCGGGCTGCTTGGGCTGCACTGCTGCTTGGGGATCCTCATTTAGGAGTTTAACAGGGCGGGGGTCCTCAGCAAGATTTTGTCTTGCTCCGACACTTACCTCCTGTCTACCGTAGTGCAAGACCCAAAGACAGATTTGTACATTCTTTCAACCCTTTTTCTCTGGGCTGCTCAGGAATTCTAGCTGCGTATTGGCCGGAGCTGGGCTTTTGGCAGCCTGGCCTTCTCCATCTGCCCCGAGCAATGTTTCCCTGACAAATAACAGATCTGCCTGACCCTGCAAGCGACCAGTGGTGTCTGTTTTCCTACTTGGAGGAAGAAGGGCTGAGCAGATCCTGAGAATTCACACCAGGCATGTTCTTCTTCCTTCCCTTTTAGGGGCACCCCGGGACACCAGGAGGAGTGGGTTTTCCTGGGATTCCTGGACCAACAGTAAGTAAAGGCTATCATCACCTTGCAACACCACACACCAAAAATCAGCATCCCGTACCGTGGGCATTCGTGGGCTGAGTCAAGCAACTGTGTCCCAGCCAATTTGAGTTAGATGGGAACAAAAGGGACAGGAATGGAGCATGGGTGGGAGCGGCATGGAAAGAGATGCTGAAAGAAAAATCAAGTGGTGCTTCATCCAAACTTTTGTAGCCCATATCCTTGACAAGGGATCCAAAACTCACAGTCCAGCCCCAATATTTTAGCAGGTGTCATGCAGTGCCTACCTCATAGCTTCCCAGAGACCCTCGCCGGCGTGCGAGGAGCAGCAGAGCAGCTGCCCCAGATGTGCCCTCCGTCTGGATGGGCTCGTCTGGTGCATGTGCAGCTGCGCCTGGAGCGTGCAATTGGTGTGGAGGTAGATTTGCGTGTGGCTCCAGTTTCCCACAGCTGTTGTTGAGATGGAGCTCTGCCTCTCCCAGCAGCACAAATGCCGCTGCATGTGGTTTGCTGGAACGAACAGAAAGACGGCTCTGGGTGGGTACAGGGAATGGATTTTGCTCACTGTGGGAATTCCCACAGTGTTGTTAATTGGGAGGAAGATCACAGTAGTAAAATTCCCGGGCCGTGCCAAAAGTTTGGCCTCCAGATCAACACCTGCTCTGCCCGCTGCGGGAAGCTGGGGATGCGTTGAACCCACCGGCTGCAGCCAGCTGCTGACTGGGAGACATCTCACAGTTGTAAGTCAGTGGAGGCGAGGGAAAGAAAAGGTCTGAGGTCACGCAGCACCTCAGGGTGACCCCAGCTGAAGAGCACCAACGTGGCACTGGCCAGACCCTTACAACAAAGGGAGCATGATGCAGCCCCTGATGGTGAGCTGCTATCTGGCCCCTCAGGGCAGCAGTTGCTGTTGATAGAAGTCTGGGAGGCAGCTGGATTATCTCTAGATGTCCCTCTTCTAGCAACTTTCCGAGCACATTAGCTTCTGTATGACTGGGTGGAGGGCGAAGCATTAGGTAAGCCCCTTGCTTAGTCCATCCCGCGGGCACTGGAGGGGATGGGAGAGCATCCTTGGCAGAGGCGGGTTCTGCACTGGCCCTGTGGCAAAGAGCTCCCAGTCCTGAAGCACTACATAGTGCACCACTAACCACCACCTTTAGCTGAGGCTGAGCTTTGTCTTACTTTGCTGGGTCATGATGACAACAGTATGAGTACAGACATCAGCTCTCTGCAGAGCTCTGGGAGCTGAGACTGTCCCCAGGACCTTCCGCTTCCTTCAGTTCCCTGTTCTCCTGCGGGAAAATAACTAACAGGTTCATCCAAGCAAAACGTTTCCTCCAAGACTGCATTTTAAAAAGTCATAATTCAATAAGTCTAACTTCTCCACAAAGCCAGTAAATCAAATAATCCCCTAATATTAAATCCCCACTCATTAACTCCAGCTGTTTCTGCCTGTTTCTCCACCAAACATTCATTATTTGCTTTTCAAGCCAGACCTGAGGCATGCTGTTGTTGGTTGTCCTAAGATAAGCTACCCAGGGAGCCTTAGCAGCTCTGATGGCTGATTAATTCAATAGAGGGTGATTGGGAATGGGGAGTCAGTGGCAGGAAACTGCCCTTAATTTCAGCTCTCTGAGACTTGTGCATTCTTTTTCACGCTTCCTGCTTACCATCATGGTACATCTTTTGTGTTCACACACAGTTTTGAGAATAATGTATAGAAAGAGGTATATTAAAGATCACTCCTCTTCTCCGAAACAGTTCCTTGAAATTCTCAGGATGGTATCTAGTTGTTCCCTCAACATTCTGCCATCACAACAAATGTTTCTGTGCTTGTATTTTCATAAGCTATTTGGGATAGGCTGAGGCTTCCAAGAGGAAGCCTTCCAAGAGGCTTCCAGCAAAGAATTTCATTTCAGTATGTGTTTATCATAAAAATCTCTATGAAACAGGCATCTGACACATCTACTGCTTGCCTGTGCCAGTCGCTACTGACCTCACTAGCAAAACTGAGATTTACTGTGATTACAAATATAGTTACAGTCAACTAGCTTTTCCATCTTGAGTGAGAACAGCTAAGCATTTGTATTCTGAACGTATGTGACATGAAGAAAGATCCCTCCCTTCCAAAAGCAGAATCTTTATTAGTGGCAGTGCTACAAGCAGTAGGAAGATCAGAGTCCAATTTTGTTCTGATCCTTGGTGGAGTTTGCAGGGTTGACAGTTGGTAAAAGCTATTAATATATAAATAGCAAAACTGGATGTGGAATGTTTGAGAGAGCAAGAATGGAATGTGTCATTTTGAGGTTTTTCTTTTCAGACAGCAGAAAGGCACTGACTTTAAATATGGGGTTTTAAAGTTATAATACAGAAATAAGTCCTGTTAATTGAACATATCCTTTAATTTTTGAAACTGCTAAATAGTCTGACAGGAAAAAAAAAAGGCTATTTCATTGTCTTCTGCACTTTCTGTGTGCACATGAATGAATCAAGTGTGTCGAAACCCAAGTTAAAAGAAAACCTGAAACCTTTCTGTAAGTGTAAGCAGGACAGGATCATCCCCAACACCAAGAGTTCAAGGGAAATCAGCACTGATCTGCCAGTATGAATATTTATGCAGCACTAACAGGCAACGGTTACTCGAAGATAAAATCGGTATTTGGCTGAAAAGGTCAAACCTAAGATGAGGTGTCTGATTTTATATTTGGACAACTGAAAAACAGATCCTGGTTATTATTATTTTTGTACAGATACTGAGCAACAGCTGCTTTTAATAGCTTTGGAGGGAATTCTGGATGTTCAACTTCTCTTACACAGACGACAGGCTGCAGATACTTAAGCATACAAACCTCAGCCAGGGTCCTTGGCCTAAATAACCATAATCCAAAGATAATCAGTGAGTTAAAAACCAGACAGTTTATAGACAAGGAAAGACGGTAAAGTCTTTGGCAAGCGTTTAATGAACCAACCTGCTGGTCAAGGGTCTGCATCTGAGCCCACTGCAGATCACGTAGGCATGTGGGGTCTCACCAACAGCTGCTGCCTTCCTCCTCCTTGTCCATCTTCACTTGGCTTCTTTTTCCCATTCCAGGGTCCGGCAGGAATCCGTGGTGCACCCGGGATAAGAGGGATGAAAGGCCGCAGGGTAAGCACTTTCCACAAGCTTTTATCCCTCTCCTCTTTCTGCCGTTGGAAGAGTAATCTGGTGGATTAGTTTGGGGGGTGAAGATGAGCAGCGGTTGGGGAGCAGCCAGGTTCCTGCTGCGTATAGGGACTGTGGTCACTGAACCAGGCCTTATGGGGGATGCGAATGCAAGTGATGTATGGGGGCAGAGGTGTGTCCTGGCGTACAGTTTATGGTGGAAGCGGTCCAGCTTGGCTTTTCCAACCACCTGCGGTGTCAAAACTGAGTTTACAGACACTGCTGGTGAGTATGGTAGGTTTGGTGATCTGAAGCTGTACCTGGGTGCAGGTAGAAGACCAGGAAAGGTGCCTTTGCTGCCAAGTGACAGAGCAGTTGAGATGGGAAGTGTGATTGTGGTTTAACAGGAGGCAGATAAAGCAGGAAATGTTATGCCATGGCATAGAATTAAGAGACGTGGCAGGCAGAAACGGAGCTAACATGGAGCCAGACAGCCTGCTCTTCCCATGTCTCCCCTTTCCGTCTTGCAGGATTCCCATTTTCTGGCAGCATTCATGAGGTTGTGAGAAAGGTGTGTTCTACATTGTCAGTAGATCAAATTATAAGCACATCCTATGTCTTTCTGTGGGATTTTCCAAGCTGTAACACAAAGCCCTGGCTTTACCTGTACATATCTGAACAGTACCACACTGTAAGCAGGTGTGAGGCCTCACTCTGCCTGGAAAGGGCAGACCCTAGCTTAGTGCTGGCTAACACTAGCATCTCTGACAGTGCTACAACCACGTGTTACGCAGTTCATCTGTGGTTCTTCCTGCCCTGTTTGGGTGACAGCCGACAGCGGAATGACCTCTAGACCCACCAAAGCTGCTTGTTTTCCTGCCTGTGGTATCCAACCCATGTCCCACTGAGCTCCTCAATCTTTCTTCTTCTTCAACAGAACGTTTATTGCAGGAGCATCCCTGCTTTGGGTTGTTCTTCCTTGTCCAGCTGCTTCACAAAGTGTTAATAACTAGCGCACGTGGGTTCTGCTAAAGCTCCCAACAGCACCACAGTTTGCATTTCTCTCTCCAAGGATCTTCTGGTATCTGTTTCCATGTTTCATTTTCAAAGATGTAGGCTGAACTATACATTTTACCCTTCCCCAGTCTCTGCTTCTACTGCAACTCCTGCTTGGGGAATTCAGGACAGCCAAGGATTGCATATGTTTCCCTATACCAGAGCTAAGACTCGCTTCGAATAGCTGGGACTGGGAAAAGGAAATGGAATTGCCAACTAGAAAGCTTTATAACCAGAGTGTTATGTACTCTGGAACTGGTTTAAGCTTTCAGAGCACAGCTAGGACACCAAGACCAGAAGATGCAAGGTTCAGCTTTTATCTTGTGGCTGGGAAAAAAAACAGCTTCCTCACTGCTGTTCTCCATGGTGGGAAGGCACAGGGATCTCACTCCCCAGTTCCGCACTTGGAGGGTCCCCTGGGCAGCGAGGTTTCTCTGTGCTACACGGCAGCGGTTAACTGAGCTGTCCACAACATCCGTGATCATGACAGGTGAGAAACTGGAGGCACTTTTACCTTTTTTCAAGGTAAAACTGCAGCCCAGAGCTGGTGGGAAACGCCTGAATGAATCCAGGCTGCTGACCGCGCAGGCTCTTGGAGAGGTGTGTCCTCCAAGATCAGACATTTCTGACAGTGCCTTTCTTGTCTTCGGTGACAGAGAAAGGGACAGTGCTGCCTCCCCAAGCTGCAGGCGCATCCCCTGGCGCTGAGCCTCTCCTCACGGCAGGCAGCCACGTACAACCACACTCTGGCTCTTGGGTTTGTAAGATTCACTCACATAAATCTTTTTTGGCTCCTTACACCTGCATTGATCTAAAGTCCTCAACCCACAAGCAGAGTACAGCTGACCGGGCTGTTTTCAGCTCTGCTCGTACTGTCAGGAGTGACAAAAGGGATATTTATTATCACACAAGGTAAAACCAAGAGCAAAGTTGGATTCAGCTCCTAAGGAAGTTGATTGGCACAGCAGGGACCTGCCTTTGGGTGTAGCTAGGTCCAGAGAAAAGGTGCCAAACCCTCAGGAGAAATCACCAACTGCTGCCAGCAACCGTCCATCCTCAAAATGACGTATTGCACGGCAGAGACGTTCAGCTTCCTGGCCCTGGGTTGTGTTTCTTCTCCAGCTGTTGAGTTCAGCAGACCCTGTGCCAGTCATTACCCCTGGACATTCCTCCGCTGGGGAAGCCCAGACTTCAAAGTGCATCCCAGCCCCAAAAACCAGAAGAGCAGGAGTGTCTCTGTCATGGCTGGCTGCAGAGCCCTGCAAAGTCACCCCAGAAAGAACAGGAGGCAGTGCCAGGGGAAGAGGGTGCATTAAGGTCTTGATCTTGCCCTGAGGACACCGGATCAGAGCAAGGGGTAAACCTCTGACAGTGGGTGCTGAGCAGCTGGATCTACTGCTGGTGCCCTGCGCTGACCCTTCTCTCAGCACCCGCTGCTGGACTGTGGCATGGGGGAGATTTGGTGCATCTGAGCACCACAGTGATAGAAACCCTACAGAAATTGCGAGGCAGACAGGCATCCTCTCTAAGATCCCCAGCAGAGAGGGGGAACTCGAGCTTTGCTCTGAAATCCTACAGATTTCAATGAATATGATGTGGCAAAGTTGGTATTGTAAGGACCAGCAGATCTCCTGCCTGGAGGATTTCTGGTTTGTATCTTGCTCTCTCACGTTTTCCTTCTCTTCATACTCTCAGAAGATATTCCAGGCACATAGTATTCTTTGTTTGCTTAGTTTGTTCTGCTATT
This sequence comes from Eurypyga helias, assembly GCF_000690775.1. NCBI lineage: Eukaryota > Metazoa > Chordata > Aves > Eurypygiformes > Eurypygidae > Eurypyga > Eurypyga helias. The sequence goes on along the minus strand of NW_010244669.1, from coordinate 41,460 downwards.
CCGGCACTTGGTTTTCTCAGGATGGGGAAATGATCCCCCAATTGTAATTTCAGACATTACCCTCTGTCTATCCTAGTTTACAAAAGGGACTTAATTCAATTCAGAGTGGAAACATGAATGCAGCCTCCACCAGATGTTTGTGGATTCCATGAGCTCTGTTTGTGGATACTTCATTAAAGTAAATTTGCTTTTGAAGGAAACGTAAATAGCAAATATGGTTTCAATTGTAAAGAACAATGCAGACTTTTTGGGGTCGGTATTTACATTGTGATAGCTTTTGTATTGTCAAGATATAAGTACAAATTTCAAAAAGAAAATTCTTTAAAAATTGTAACCTTCTTTTTAGTCACGACAGGGCTATTGTTCCTTCCTAAGTCTTTGCACAGCCCATCAAACTGATGCTGAACAACTCTCCACCAACGCGGTTTCCCCTCATCTTCCCTAAGGACAAGAAACTTGGACATGTACGCCCAGGCTTATTTCCCTTCATCCGTACTCAGCACTTAACATGTGCTTAACATTCAGCTAGTGACAGCTATGCACACGTTTAAACCTAATTATTTAACCAAATGAAGGTTTAAATTTGGAAGTGGCTGATTCAGCAAGTTCCTCACCTTATCTCACTCAAATTCAAAAGCACGTTTCTGTTAACCAGCTCCTCGCAGCAGGAAAACGTGTGGTCTCCAGCACCCCCTACCAAGGATATCAGTATCAAAAAGCCCAGGTATTGGCTGAGAATCTCCACAAAAGGCCAAATATCAGCTGGAGCCATGACTTGGCAACTCAGATCATAAAGCTGCACCTGAAATCCTTCTGTACAGTGAGTTACCGTGCCCTGTGCCTCTGGCCAAGGTGTCTGTCAGTATTTCTGGCATTTTATCCTCCCGCAGGAGGGGATGCTGGGTACTGGCTCAGGCGACTTGGGTGCTTTTCAAATCCCAAAGCGTATTTCTTTTTGCCATCGTGCCGTTCATTCATCAAGCTCCTGCACTGACCGATGCCCAGGTGAAGCCTGTGAAGATGAGATAAGGCGTGCAGGAGGGGACCGCTACCTCTGCCACACAGACACCGTGCTTCGCAGCATCGCTGGCTGCAGGAGTCTGTAAATGCTAGGGATCTGTGAAGTGGTGTTATCTCAGCAAACCGGAAAATAGTTGCTTTTTCGAGGCCCAGCTGAGTTGTTGTTCATGGAGGAAAAGCAGAGGTATATTGCTTTGCTCCCAGGAATCTTTCTAGTTGGCTGAAGAAGCATTAGAAGTGCTGGAGAAAAGTTAGCTATGGATCTATGGCCAGCAATGTCTCCCGTATGCTCCAGTCAGTGCATGTGCTTGCTTTTCATTTGGCTGGGCTGTGATAGTGAAATAACAATGTTTGGGTAGAGGGGTAAGGAAGAAGCTTTGGATTTCTGGAAAGGAGCTACTGACTGCTTGTTCATGTTGCAGCCCTTGCTATTCAGAGGCTGGTTATTGTCTCTCTTAGTGTTCTGAGTATCTGTTTAAACAGGGGAAAATGCAGGCCTGCAGTGCAGAAACACCTAGTTGACTACTTAGCTCTGTTCAGAGGAGCAGTGGGAGTGCCCAGGCACTTCCCTGTGCTGTGACTTCCTGCGTGACCTCAGGTGAGCTGCTTTGGGCCAGACGTGGGTCTTTGGGCTGCATATTCATGTCCACTGGTTGTGGCGAAGTAGTTGTGCAGCTTCTCAAACGCTCCATCAGCCATGAACCTGTGTCTCTCTGTGCCTTGGCTGCCTGTGAGCAGATGGATCCCGATATAACCCTCCTGTTTTTTCCTGTTTACATCATAAACCTACTTGGAGCTTGCACTGTTCCTACAGCCCTGGCCCAGCAGCACCTCTCCTGAGCTGTGTACTGCCATATAAATACTGACATAGACTAAAGACAAGCTTCCTTCTCTGTTTCATGGGCCCCTAGAGATGCTGACACGGAGATAAAGCCATGCCTTTCACTGCACCCTCCTCACCCCATTCCTAGGACAGGCCCGTGCTACATATGCCCTTAGGAGGACTTACCCAAGGTGCCTCTCTACACGCTCGCCTGGGCCCTCTGCCCTGCCATGCTCAGGGTAGACGTGCCTGGCTGTTCAGTTAATTTTGAAGCACCAAGGGGAGCCCAGGGAGTTGCGCTCAGCCCTGCCTGCATGGCCAAGCCGCCGGGTCTGCAGGGGGAAGGCACCGTGCTGTGCCTTGCGGCGTTTGGCATGGGATGCTCCCTGGAGAGCTGCCAGGACCTCGCTCACTCATCTCTAACCGGCGTTGTCAGTAAAAGAGAGTTTTAAAGATTTAACTAATTGACTAAATGTAGCCTTTCCTGTCAGGGTGAATTAGGGGAAGCCTTTATCCTGGGTTCCAGCCCGGGAGGCTGGAGAAGATGAAGCTTGCCACATGCGTTTGCGAATACAGGGTCACTTTCTCCTTCTTTAGGTCAGATGCCGATGAGATGTGTTGTGATGGGATTAGGCAGGTGACTGCTGTGAAGTGAGATTGCCCTGGCAGATCCTGCAATGCTGGTGACAGGGCTCTGCTGGAAGAAAACGAGGATATGGTAAACGCTTCCTAGCCAGCCAGCCCGCCCTGACAGGTTGGACCGCTGAGAACCACAGCCATTGCTGCCCTTGCTGCTGCGCTGAGGGAGGGCTGAGGGCACCCAACAGCCCCTTCCCAGCTCAGAGCAGCCCAGCACTGGCGAAGGGGCTGGGCAGGGCAGGACAGGCTACAGAAGAGTCTCGAGGGGCCAGATGCATCCCCCTTCTCCTTCCCCGGCAGCATCTGTCCTGGAATGAGAACCTCTAACCTGGGTCATCAGTGTCATTTCCATGTCCCACTTGCCCCTAATTTCTGCTCAGCTTTTGAATCCCTCTCCTCTGCGCATCCTTCCCTTTCTTCACAAGCAGGCCACCTCATCATCTCGGAGAGTAAACGTGTAATGGCACAAAATATCTGAATGGCTGCTCCGAGAGGAGGGGAACAGCTTGTTTCCCAGGGAGGGTGAGAAGTGGGGTGGCAGGGTGCTTTCCCAGGGTGCCAGTGCCATGCTGATACCTCTCTTCTCTCTGAGCAGTCCAGTGCCCAGCCCAGGGCAGGTCTGTGTATTTTGCTAGGTTGCTGGGTGGCCCGGTCACCCCAGGCAGCTCCCCTGATGCCTCCAAGCCTTGCCCTCCCACTTACAGTGCTGTCTGGCTTGAGCTGTCAGTAGCCCTGCTTTTAAACAACCTTATGGTTTATGTCATTGTGCTTTGAGGTTTACAGGGATGTGAATTAATACAACTTTTGGTCTTTACTGCCCTCTGATCTAGCGGCCAGCATGAGCTGGGGCACTTGGGGTCTAGGGCTGGTGAGGGCTGCCATGGCATTAGTGTGGCAAAGCACCGGCCTGTGAAACATCCCGTTTGGTTACGGTGTTCCCATCTGGTGCACAGTCCTGCTCTGTCTGTCTGTCCCAGAGACCAGGCTGAGCATTCTTCAGAGCTGTGTCTTACTGGCATGCAATCCAGGCTTTTGGTTATTTAATCTGTGGTACACTCTGCGGCACAGGGTTTGCCAAACACAGTAGAAGCTTTTGCATTATTTTATATTGACAATGTTTGTCTGTTGTAATAATTTGGCTATGTTTCCTATACATCTTCGGCTGTTACACTGCTTTTCTTTGTGAGTCTCTCTTTGCCTGTCCTACTGGAGTTGCTTTTCTAACGCATTGGCTCCCTAGCCCTGTTATTACTTTTGGCACTCGGTTTGCATCCCGATTAAGTACATTGGCTCCTGTTTTCCCTATTTCCGCACTGGCCTGCTCACAGGATTCCTCTTACCACTACATTCTAGCACCACTCTCTGTTTTTGTTTATTATTTATATTGCAGTAGCGCCTAAGAGTCCCAACTGAGCTCATGGCCTGATGGTGAACATGACGTGTGTTAACAGAGTCTCTTGATATGCCTTTTTTAGTGCTTTATTTTCCCTGACCATGAGTCTGTTTATTCTCTGTCAGTGTGACACACTGGTTTCTGGGGTTCAAATGGTGCAGATAGCTGTGCATCCAGCTCTTCTGAGATTAGCTTGGGAGCTAGATCACTTATTCCCTCTTCCAGACCAGTTCTCTCCTCGCCTAGCACCCTCTGAGAGAAGGACACCCCTTCCTCGAGGATGCCCGAGCTGTTCCACGAGCTGTTCAATTTTAGCTAATCACATCCAGGACCGCTCACTGTCTGGACTCACGTACGTGCTGCCAGCATTTGCAGCGGTGTGCGTGTCCCGTACGCCTCCCAAGGTCCTCGTGCCCGCCGCACATGGAGCGGGTGCTGGGCGTAGGACCAAACGTGCTCCTCCCAGCGTGCATATGCATGAGCACCTGCCTGATCCCCAACAGCAGCCAGTCCTTTAAACAGCAGGTCTTTGGAGTGCAGCTGCCAGCAAATGTACCCTGCTCTCTGGGAGCAGTGTGGGGCCCAGGGCAGCTGTGAAGGTACTGCATGGTGGGGACTTTTGTGCCTCTCCACGTATTTTTTAGCTTTACTGCCCTGACCAACGAGACGGTGTGATACGCCAAGGGTTAAGGGCAGGGGCAGTTGGAAAAGCAGGGTTTCTGGGAAGAAAGAGGTTTGCTATCAATAAGGCTAGAGGTGCAAGTCTGTGCACCTCATCATGTAAGCATCTGAAAATAAACGCTGTTCCTGGCCATGGTTGGTAGTTGGTTTAACAGGAATAAAAAGTATTTTGGTGCTCTGTGCTGGTAAATGGTGAGAAATAAAGCAACAAAACATAGAAGGGATTTTTTGAGTCCTGGGCTCCGAGCTGCTGTGCTCAAGCCAACCAGGTATTGGTTGGCTCAGCCAGGACTGATCTCATGGACTTTCCTGGTGGCCAAAGCTAGGGTGAAAGGTGTACTTTCCAGTGAGACATATACTCTGTGTTCTTATTTTGGCCTCTCTTTTGCCTTTTTCCAGGGTGCCAGAGGGCCTGATGGACCAGCAGGCGAGCCAGGATCACGAGGTGTCAAGGTGAATGCCAGTGGCTGGCCAAGGTGGCTGTTAGCTGTGTTGTGAAATGCCCTGGGCAGGATCAAGGTTGTATCCTCCTCCACGAACGGGGGATGTTCAATCACTCCAACAGGGATGAGTCTTTTGTGCAGCCAGAGTAAAATCTGTCCAGCGTGGGCATCGGGGCCCTTGCTGCTGCAGTCTGAGACCCTCAATACAGAGGCACTTCACAAACATAAAAGAGTCTCTGGTAAAATAATGGGGCAGGAATGGGAGTGACTTTAAGCGGCAGTGAGTGCGCTTGACTGTCTGAAAGTAGCACAAAATTCAGAGCAATTTGACGTGACTGGAGAATATGACATGAGGGAATACATATCTGTTCTGATGCACTTCACGTTAATTAGATCAGGGCAGGAGATGCCTGATGCAAAGAGAGCTTGGCAGATACTCTGCCTGAGCAGACCCTCATCCGAGGTGAGCCTGCTCCACAGCAGGCTTTGAGAGGGGTACATGGGAGAGTTTCTGCCTTTGGCAGCAGCCTGCTGTGCTCAGCCTGCTGAGCACCTCTGCTATGATGAAAGGCTGCAAGAATTGGGCTTGTTCAGCCTGGAGAAGAGGAGGCTCCGAGGAGACCTCATTGCAGCTTTCCAGTATCTGAAGGGGCTACAAGGGTACTGGGAGAGGACTTTTTACAAGAGCCTGTAGTGACAGGACAAGAGGTAATGGGTATAAATTGAAATCAGGGAGGTTTAGATTAGATATCAGGAAGAAATTCTTCCCAGAGAGGGTGGTGAGGCACTGGAACAGGTTGCCCAGAGAAGCTGTGAATGCCCCATCCCTGGATGTCGTCAAGGCCAGGCTGGATGTGGCTTTGAGCAACCTGGTCTAGTGGAAGGGGTCCCTGCCCATGGCAGGGGGGGTGGAACTAGGTGATCTTTAAGGTCCCTTCCAACCCAAACCATTCTATGATTCTATGAGAGTCGTGTGACAGAGCTGGACCCTTGTCCTCCCACTGAATGCCACAGACTCCATCCCCTGCATGGCACACATGGCCCTGTGAACGCAGTTGGGATGAACATCACCAATGCAGCCTGTGATCTTGCCAAAGTGTCCTTGTCTTTCTGCTTTGCAGGGCCAACCAGGGGAGCCAGGCAAGCTGGGGCCAGAGGGGCTGCAGGTATGTCCTCTGGGAGAGACAGTGCCTGCCAGAGCTGGCATGGCATCAACCCCCGTGGGGGTACCCGCATGCAGGCAGTGCCCGGGGAACTGCAGCTTCTCCTGGCCAGAGTGCCGCCGTGTCTCTGCACAGTCCCAGCTGCTGATTGTTGTAACTGTGTGTTCACAGGGGAAGATGGGGGAGACTGGGGAGACAGGAGCGCGTGGCTTCCCAGTAAGTATCCATCCCTTATGCTTCCTTCATAACCTCGGTTTCACGAGGTTCCGTAAGTTTTGGGTCCTGGTCCAGGAGGAACTTGGACAGTGTCTCACACTTACAGGGCCATCTCTCCGCTTCTTTTACTGGAGTATTTGAGATGCATGTTACTGCTGAGAGGCATGAAACATTGCTATGGGATTGGAGCTGACCTTGCTGGTTTTAACTTTCCTAGGGTATCCAAGGACCTTCTGGACCTCCAGGAGCAAAAGGGGCTCCAGGCGACGCGGCAAGTGTCTTATCACTCTCTCTTCATCTGTCTTTCCTTGCACACACCACAGTCACTTCATTTCTTTCCCTGTCTGTCTCTTCTCCACCACTCATTCCCATTGCCAGCTTCTCTGTCCTTGCCAACTCCAGCGTGGTCAGAGATGTGAAAGACTTGGCTGGAGTCCTAAGAGGCATGAGGAAAGATGAGGCCAGACCTCCGGAAAGCAAAAAGGGGGCCATGGATCAACTAGGGAGAGTGTAGGATACAGCCTGGGATGGATTTCGGAAAGAAAGGAAAAAAGAAGGGCAAGGTTGGGTCTGGGAACAGGGTCAGAGGTAATGGGAGGAGTTGGGCTGGGCTGATAAGTAGAGTGGAAGGGGAACCAGAGGGAGGCTGATGGTGTTAGAACTGAGCCCACAGCTTTGGGGGAGGCACTGGGAGATGACACGTTAATACGCAGACCTCAAGGAGGGCCAACAGGACTGCCAAAGCAGGAAGGGGGGGTCATTGCCCGCAGTCTGTGTGTGTGGAAACTGATTTGGACTGTGAAGGGAGAGGGTAAACCAGATATTTTCAAGTTGCCAACTGCAGGTATTTTAGGTAGGAGCCAGAACGATGAGCTCAGCCTTCTGAGCTGTTTGCCTGTTCAGGTGCCTCAACACAGCCGTTGCTGGCTTCTCCATCTCACTGGCCATCTCTTGCAGGCTGCATAGCTCCAGTGTGATGTAGGAGGGAACTGGGGTCTTATCTTACAGGCCAAGAAACTGATGGCCCTTCAGAAATTACAACAGTTGTATGAAAAGAGCCTCGTGTCTGTGTTTTTCAGGGTCCACAAGGACCACAGGGACCACCTGGGCCTTTGGGAGAAATTGGGCATAAGGTAGGTCTGATCTTTGCTCCTATTTGTTTTCCCCTTGCATCAAGAGTGGCAGGACTGAGAGAGGAGTGCAGAGGTGCATCCTTCTGTACCTGGGGATGCGAGCAGGAAGGGTTTCCCGCAAGTCTGAAAGTTGACTTCCAAAGCACACAGTGAAAATCAGGAATTCAAGCACCATTTTCATCACAGCCGCTAGACACCCAGTTGGTAGATGTGCAGACCCATCTTCACAGCAAGAGAAGCATTTCAAAGCTGACCACGCTAACGAGCATGTGCCAGGCATGGCTCTACAACCACCCCAGGGACCCCCCTTCTGCAACAGGGTGCGGAGACAGGGACCAAATACGGTAACAATTCAAACTGAAAACTGGTCCTTTCTTCTTCCCTCGCTGGAGCCATTGCTGACAAGACAGAGTTTGGTCAGCCAGCCTGGATTGCTGGGGCAGTCTCCTCACAAGCTGCTGCAGGCAATGGAAGGAGCTCAGAGAAACGTCTTTGCTGCTGACTGTGCTTTTGGGTTGCTGTTGCCATGAAGCAGTGGCACAAACAGACCATAACCAAAGCAGCAGCGGCTGCCGAACAGCGCCCCATGGAGTGCAGGAGATGCTTCCATGGTTTCCCCCTAACTTGGCTGAAGTCTTGGCTTCATTTCACTCCCCTTGAAGAAGTATAGTCTGGGCTGTTTATACCACATGTGCCAGTTCCCCTTGGGTAGCTCCTTTCCATAGGTCCCAAGCTGTAACACAGAGATGAAGTTTCACTCGGTTGTTAAAACAGCAGCGAAGGTGCCTTTTAATGCTGTCTACAGCAAAGTGTATGAGTCATGAAAGTTTCCATTCTCATGGCTGCTAGACTGGATGGAGTGAGCTCTCAGCGTGGTAAACCACACTGGGGAGCTGGAAAGCTGCTACCGAGCCACTCTGGATGTTGCCAACCAAGAAAGTACAGAGCTTTATTCAAATCTGTGACTCTTCCAGGAGCCTTTCTCTGCACTGGCACCTCTGGAGAAACCAAAGCAGGATTTTTGCTTTCATTGGAGCTCGAATTTTCTCATTGCGTGACTTGACCGTTTGTTCATAAACCCAACATGCGCCCTGCTCCCTCGTCTGCTTGAATCCATTTCAACCAGCCAGGAACTGGCTTTATTCCCTGGGCAGCCGAGTGCTCCCTTTGTGACCATGTGTTCTTTTTTCCTTTACTCCTAACTGCAAAGAGAAGGGAAATTGTTGTCCGGAAAGGAAATCTCACAAGTAAATAAACCACTCAAATCCTTTAAAGACAAGCTTTGCTGTCCCATCTTTGGGCCTGTTTCACAGATTCTCATTTCCCATGTTTCCCAGAGGTAGTAGCAAACGTACAAAGATTAAAGCCCCCAGTTGATCTCTGCACCAAAGGTATCTGATGAATGTGACCCCTCCATCGCGAGGCTGCGCGTGGCAGCTGGACACCGAGTAACAGTTTGCAAGGTCATTCTCTCGTCTTCCCTCTTTCTGTCTCGCTCTCCATACTTTTCCAGGTCAGGCATGCATTTTTGGCTCTGTGAGGGATGCCAAGCCCCTCTGCCAGGGTCTGGGCTCAGATAGATAGGGCCACATCATCTCATCTGCCAGCCACATTCCTTCAGCTGGTACAGCCTGGCAGCAGCCCTGGGCTGTGGGTTTCTGGTCAAGGCCCAGTTGTTGGCATCAGGGTGTTTGCTGGCCCATTACAGCCAGAGAAAGTGGTTGTCAGGGGTAACCTGGAGAGTTTCTGGTGGAGGGTTTGGTGTAACTGTGGTGCTCTCGGCTCCCTTCAGCTGGCAGCACTCGTGCCCCAGCCTCTCTGGCAACGTGGGGCCATTGGCTGGGCTCGGGGCTGGGGCATCTGGGGCAGCTGCTCCTGCAAAGGCAGGGTGATCCAAAAAACCCTACGGCTGCATTGACACTCAACCCTAACCGAAATGAGACGCACGGAGAGCGTGCTCACGCCAGCCCTATGGAGAAGTGGGGGTGCAGGGCAGAGCGCAGCTGAGCATTTCTGATATCTGCTGTATCAACCAACCTGCTGGACCCTTGTGAAGGGCTTTCGAGTCTAATTCTGGATCTTTTCTCTTCTTTCCTAACTAGCCCCAGCACTGCTCCGAGGCCTGGTTACTAGCCTTAGAAAGCAGAGGGGTTGGAAGGAGTTGGAGAGAGGTGCTTGGCAGAGGAGTCTGGGGGGCTGCCACACGGCTGGGGAGAGGGCTGGGGGGCGTGAGATACAAGCAGAACCCTCCCAAGGACCAGGCACGAGGGGGTACTTGGGCCTCTTTGATGCTGCATACCCTGAGCCAGCTCCAGGGAGGTAATTACATTGCAACCAGGGCTCTGCTGTCCCAGGAGGGCTCTGCTAAAGGAATTACGTCTTTGATCTTGCTTTCTGCTTGGTTACAATGGGTTTTTTCATTATCTTTTTTTTTTTTTTTTGTCCCAGGGACCGCCTGGCTCAATGGGACAACCTGGCCTTGCAGGTGAACCTGGCATGAAGGTGAGAAAAACCCTGAGTGCAATGTCTGTGTCAGACCAGGGAGATAATTGCAACTTCTGTTCCTGCAGGACTGGGTAACATTGCAGGCTCATCCTCCAGCAGCCAAAGCAGACAGCATATTCAACAAAAGATAAAGCTTAAAAAATAAAATCTGGTTAACTTTAAGCCATTGGTTACAAATTCCTGAGCCCCATCCCGATGGGGGAGGCTGCCAGTGCTGGGGAGAAGCACCATCCCAGGGGTCTTCTGCCTCAAGAGCTGTGAAGGGCCTTGGAAATGAAGTTCAACTCCAAAATCTGAGTGGAGAATGGAGTCCTCTTGACCCAGAGATTCAGGCTCCTTCTAATTTGAAACAAGAAGAGTCTTTGGAAGGTCCCAAACTTAAAAATACCCTCAGACAAGGTCCTGCCACAGTTTCCAAGCCTCAGCTCTGTGGGAGCTGAGCTCCTTCAATGGTTATGGGGGAAGGGTGCTCTGCTCCAGAGCCATGAATGCACCTTCTTGTCCACATGGAAAGGCCTATAAAAACCATCTCTTTGTTTGAATAAGATCCCAGTGCTGAGCAGCTCAGAGGGGTTTTTATTTTATCCTGACCCCCTTTCCGCTTGGTTTGAAGGTTCGCTCCTGTGTGGAGAGCTTTTGAACAGACTCTACGTGGGGTTTAAATGCAATTTCCTCTTTGCTGTTCTTCACTCCCCACCCCCAGCCCCATCCTTTGCCATGTTTTCCTTGGCAAATCTTCTGACACTTGACTGGAGCTACTGTGTCTTTGGTGTCCAGATACTGCGTGAGTGTTTCAGCTGCCTTCCTCAGGAACGGGACACGATGAGTTGCACAAACACCCCTTTACCCACTGTCAGTGCAACATGTCCTTGCTGGGGAGTCAGAGGGAGAGTCCTGTGCTGCTCTTTCTCCTAAGGTGGGAGGTGCTGGGACAGGCTGGGGTTGCTCTGGGCAGTCATTGCTTGCAGGATGACATGTTTGAATAGGTCAAACCTTTTTCTCCTTCTGCCTCTGCGTTTCCTGAGCTCTCTTCCTTGCAAAGTTAGCTTGGATGGGCACACATGGGAGGTAGCTGCCCTTTGGCCGTTGTACCCCCAGTGCAACCTTGCAGCCTGCCGCCAAGATCCATTTGTTTGCCAGCTCCAGGCACCTTCCATTCATTCGTTTTGGTGCCATCAAAAATTCAGGTTCTTCTCCACCCTCCTCAGTCATGCTGGGGCTCAAAGAGCTGTCAGCTTTCTTCTCCCTCGCTCTGGCTGTGTCTGCCATAGTGCTGCATTGCACCCAGCATTGCTGCTTTTCCTGCCAAAGGCCCGTGCCAAGGGAATACCTTCGGGCTCTGCAGCTGGAGGCAGCACAAACTGCTCCTGGGCCCCTGTCCTGTTGGTCATCCCTGCAGCAGAGCCTGGGAGTTGTGCACTGGCTCTCCGCGAGCAGAGGCGCTGGTGATGCCAACCTGTCCTTTGGATCCCCCGGCAAACTGACATGAAAGTGTTTGAGTGGGAGAGGGAACAAAAAGTCAGAATGAGGGTTGCAATGGGAAGTGCTTCACGCTCACTCGCTGCCAGTAAAGAGCTTGTCTCTGTGGTTCCTTCTCTGTAGGGTGATCCTGGCCAGTTGGGAATCCCTGGAGAGCAAGGCCTCATTGGCCAGAGGGTGAGTACAGTCACCTTCCGGTAGGACTTCTCTGCTGTGCCAGTTCCCCAGGGGCTCTGTTCCCTCTCCACCCACAGCCTGGGCAGAGAGACCCTGCTCTGGGCGTCCCGTAACCCGTATGACCCTTGTTCCTTCTGCGAGTGGTGGAAACACCTTCCTCACAGAGCTGCAGCTTGAGCTCGCTACGTGAGCCACTCTGATGCTGCAGAGCTGCTTTCCAAAGTTCTGTGACCAGCTGCCGTATGAAAGGGGCACTGTGGGAACAGACCCGTCCTGTTCCTGGCCGGGCGCAGTCCACATGGGACAGGGATATGCTGGAGCAGACGGCGGGCACTGAGCAGGGAAAACACTGGCTACACTATGCTCACGTGGGAGGGAGCCAGGGATGGGATGAATATGTGGATTGAAGCTGGTGGTGGCTCTTGTCCCTTCTTGGGACTAAGGTCAGTTGTTGGAGCAGGATGGGGAAGCCCCAGGTTAAATTAAT
>NW_010244669.1:24391-29265 GCF_000690775.1 Eurypyga helias | reverse complement strand
CAGCAGCGCGGGGTCTGTGGAGGAGAAACTGGCTCAGAATAAAGCAAGAGGCTGAGCTCCTGCTTTTGCTCCAGGAAGGCCTTGTTCAGCATTAGGGTATGAGACAGGACACGTGTCAAAGTGCAAGGCTGGGCTCCTGTCGCTGCAGTCCAACTTGCTGCCATCAGTCAGCTGTTGAAAATATAGAAAAAACCCATATTGAGCACAGTGTTATGTTGGTTGTTTCTGTCTTTCAGGGAGAATCTGGGCTGGAAGGGGACAGCGGGCCACCCGGGCCAGACGGTGTGAAGGTAAACTCGCGCTCGTGGCATGTTCCAGCTCTCACATGTGTCTCCGTGCACTCAGGCCTCCGTGGTTCCGGGGGGCAGGTTGAAGCCAAGGGGGTTACTGGGTCCTCTGTGCAATAAGCCTCTGCCCTGCTCCTTCCAAGGATTTTTTTTCTGCAAGCACATATAATGCACTCCTCCTGTTTTACTCCTCTACCCACATTTTTGGCATCAGCTCTCCAAAAAGGTCAAGTTCTTCAAATGTAGTTTCCAACAATTTGTCTGTTGTATTTGAGTCTTTACAGATTAAATTTTCAACTAATCAGGAATTCCTGGGCCTGGCAGGGGAAATCAAGAATGGCCCATCGCTCTCCGCTGCACCACTGACCAGAACAATGTTAGCAAGTAAAGAAACCAGATCCCCTTCCTCTTGGCCAAGCCCCAGGTGCTCACTCAGGGCTTGCACTGTGCTCTTTATCTAGCTGCTGTGAGTTTGCTACCTTGCCGTTGGAACAGGACTCTGATTTCTGTCCCTGCACAGCCGGCCTTTCCAAACAGGCCAACAGTTTTGTTCCATGGAAAGAAAAAGCAGCCGGTCCCACAACAATGCACTTTATTGCTTCGTTCTGGTTAAACTATTTGCCATGTGTCTCTACTCCTGCTTATCTCTGAATAAAGAGACCGGACAACTCCTCCTTAAAGACAGGCAAGACATCTGTATTCTCTTGCCACCACTAACTGTTCCCAAGAGGTCTTGGATCAAAGCAGATCTTTTCAACCTGAATGTGTCTGGGCGGTAGCAGAGCCACTGCTCACTGCAGGAGCGTTGGTTTCGCCAAAAGAGATGTTGCTGCGCACTCGCTAACGCAGGTGGAAAACAACCGTGTCGAGGCTGGGTGGTTGCACACGTGTAGGTGCTGCTGTCAGGACAGAATTGACCCTGGTGATTGTCCCCATTTGTGCCATCTGCTATAAGAATGGTGATTTGACACGGTACCTCCTGCTCAGAACACAAATCCTTCACAGGGGCAAGATGACACTGTTTCACTGTGTTTATTTGAGGCCTGGGCCGCTTCCCGTTTGGCAGCAAGAGCCAAGCAGCCGCTCCAGACAAACCCGTCCTATTAAAAATCTTTCAGCTTCCCAAGCTCAGGGCTTCTGGGTGAGGCAAGGGGGACTTTCAGCTCTTGTCTGCCCGTCTCATTCATGTGGGAGGTTCAGGCCTTATTGCAGGAGAAGCAAAAGGGTTCGGATTACCCTGAGTAATGGGGGAGTTCCTTGTCCTCCAGCCAACAGTCTTTATAAAAAAAGAAACCTGGTTTTGCTCATTTTTTAAATGTCAAGTGTATTATGACTCATCCTCATTCATCCTTTTGCTTGCAGGCTCTCTTCCTCTCAGACTCCTGAAATATTAATTATGTGGTGGGTTTTTTCCTTGCAAGAGCCATGTGCAGTGACCCATGTGTTGTGTGGGTATGAAAAGCTCCCACCCTCTTCTCTTCCACAGGGAGACAAAGGAGAGCAAGGCCTGGAAGGAGAGAAGGGAGAAAAAGGCAACGAAGGACTGAAGGGAAAAGAAGGGCCTCCTGGATATCCCGGCATCACAGGTGTCCGAGTGAGTCTGCGAAACCAGCCCGGCGCCGGTCTGTGGGTTTCCTGTAGCAGTCGGTGCTTTACCCCCGGAGCTGCACAGGCAGCCGTGCGTGTCTCAGCCAGGGTTTGGGTATTGTCCCAGCGTAGCTCCTGCCCTCTCCATAGGGCCACCTGCATTCTGCCTTCCAAATCAGCAGTTGCATCTTGCCTGGAAGGGATCAGCAGAGTGCTGCGTGCTGTTGTCTGAACCCCTGCTCGCAAGGCGACTCCAGCCATCCCGCGGGCTGCGGCGGGAGCTGGGAGGCACAGTGCCCGCTCCCCTCCGCGGGCACCGGGGCGCAGCTCTGGGACACGAATCTTGGCTGAAGAGACGAGATCCTTTTGCAACAGGAGGACAAAAGAAAGTTTGCGGTCTTGTGTCTGGGGGGCAGTGAACCAGGCCACTCTGCTTAGGGCAGGAGGTTATCCAAGATGTGACTTGTTGTGAGTGTCGTAAAGTACGTTTGTTTTTTCCGAAAAACTACATCCGGGAGAAGGTTTGGTCTTTTAATTGGGATGGATACTTGAGATGTGGACCACTTCTCCGGTCTGCCGCAGGCTTTGCAGAGATTTTGGGATAGGCTGTGTAGCCTTGCTGTGCCTCTGGGTTGCATCTGTAAAATGGGCCGCCTCGCAGGGTGTTGGAGGAGGGGTGTGCAAGGGCTGCGAGGAGCTAAGCTGCCCCTGACTGATCTTGGCCTGCAGTTTGGAAATGGCTGGCTTTTGCCCTCTCTCACTTTTGTTTGATGATAGCTTGCTTACTTCTATTTTTCCTTTCTAAGGTTTCCCCTAAAATACAGAGGAAAAAAAAAATAGAACAAATTAGCAGGGAATTATTCCTGAATCCTCAATGAATATCCTAGCCGTGTCTGGTTTGCTTGAAGGTCTGATCACAATGCCATAAAAAGACAAAACCCAATTCTGGCTCTGAGATGAGAGCTGTGGGGCCAGGTCTGGCCTGGGGCTCCTTCGGTGGTGCCGGGTGGAGGACAGCACTGCCCAGTACCCCGTTGGGCTGCTCTGCAAGCCAGGTCAGGCCCTTCTGCTTGAAACGTGGAGTTTATCAGCTTGACGACATGATTTATTCATCGTAATTATTGTTGTGGGTCGAAGTTGTAGGAAGCATGGTCTCACAAGGCTATTCCTGTGAAGCGATAGCCTGGGCGAGTCGGATGCAGCCACCCTTGCCGGAGTGGCCGTGAGCACCCATAGCACAGGTCTTACTGCTCGTGCAGCTGGGGAACATGCCAGCTCCCACCCCACGCGTTCCGGGAGGCATGCAATCAGCCCTGGCATGTCAGAAGGGACGGGTAGCCCAGGTTTGACCAAGTCTGGTGGCAGCTTTGAAATCCCTGCCTGGGATGAGCGGGAGGCAACAGGGCCGGCAGGTACGTCTGAGCGCTGGGTGGATGCTCGATGTTGAAACATGTTGGTTTTCCCTTTGGTGACATTGTGGCTGGCTAAAAGGAGAGCAGGGAGAAAGGTGTGAGGATATGGAAGCAGCAAAGAGGCTGGACTTGAGTTATTTTGGGGCTGATGTCAGGATTTGAGCACTGACTCAACTAGAAAGTGGAAACGTTGGCTTAATATTGCAGCGCAGCACCATAAATGTGCAGGAGAAGGCTGTAGTCCTGCCCCAGATGAGGCCATCCTTGGCCACAGCCCCCGGTACCCACAGGGAGCTCTTTGCAGGATTGGGACTGTACCACGGGTGGGGGGTGGTCCCCACATCCCAGCTCCCTCCTGGCTGCAGGCTGGCATGGCTGGACAGCCTCCCGCAGCGCCCGCCCTCCGTGTGCTGTGCTTCTGGCTGGTTCACATGTTTATATTGTGCATATTTTAAGAACCAGTAGAAATACTAAAATCATGCAAAAGCCATATTAAGTTATAAATTATAAAATATAGATTCTCTCAGACTCCGTCCTTGCTGTTTGCCAGCATGTCCCTGGGAACATGATGCCGTCTTCTGCTTTATTTAAAAAAAAAAAAAGAAGAGTCAATAGAGCCAAGATTCCTGCTCATAATCACTCCCTTTTGGTTTTTTTTTTACTGCAGAGTGCTATATTTCCATCTACTATTTTAATATGCTTCTTTGTACATCCTTATGTCTAAACTCAGGCAGACTTTGAGACCTGCAGAGCTCCAGCGAGCGCTGCCTCCCCTGCCAAACGCCTGGCCGTTACCTAATCTATAGGCTGGTGTTCCTGTGCCCGCTGAGGTAATTTAAAGATGGAATTCCTCGGGCAGAAGTACCAATAATTTTTCTCTTCCCATTTTTTGAGATTTTTATCCTACCTTCCCATGGAGAAAATGTACAGGACAGGGTGTAACGGGTTTAAATTGAAAGTGGGGAGGTTTAGATTAGATATCAAGAAGAAATTCTTCCCGGAGAGGGTGGGGAGGCACTGGGACAGGTTGCCCAGAGAAGCTGTGGATGCCCCATCCCTGGAAGTGTCCAAGGCCAGGCTGGATGAGGCTTGGAGCAACCTGGTCTATGGAAGGTGTCCCTGCCCGTGGCAGGGGGTTGGAATTGGATGATCTTTAAGGTCCCTTCCAACCCAAACTGTTCCGTGATTCTATGAAATATTAGTGGGATCTTCCTTAGATTTCTGCCAAGATAAAGTTTACAGGTCAGGTATTCACCCGAGGGCAGATGCCAGGGTTGCGTGGTGCCCGCCTCCTCTCCGGGGTTTGTCGGGTGGCATGGGAATCGCCTGGGGAAGGTGTGGAGGCACTTGCATTGCAGGGAGGAGGCACGTTGGGCTGGGTGTGCTGCAGATACTGTGTGTTTACGGGAGGCACGTTGGGCTGGGTGTGCTGTGTGTTTACACATTACGCCTGTTGCATATGGTTTTAATACATCTGATGTGATAGTGTTACGCTGTCCAATACTCAGATTCTACGGTCTTAAAGAGAACTTCATCTTTAGCTGTTGCATCTTCGGTTGATCTCTCCTGGCATGACACCCAGGAGTCA
>NW_010244669.1:23541-24377 GCF_000690775.1 Eurypyga helias | reverse complement strand
GGATCCACTCCCTGGGCTAGAGGTCTTTGCTGCTGCTCCGGTGCTGTTGAGATAGCCTGCTCCCCACAAAGGGAACAGGGGAGGTGTTAATGCTCTGTGCCATTAGTGGGAGAGACACATACACAAGGATTATAGAATCATTTAAGAAACTATTCTTAAGTGTACCTGTGCCGATAAAATGACCCCCATCTGGGTGTGTGTAGCTCATCTGCTTCTGGAAGAGGTTCGTATTTGCTGATGCCCGTCTGCAGTCATGGACATAAGAACAAGCTTCTCCTACGCTTTGACTTGGCCCTGTCACTAGAGGAGACCCACAGAGGTGTGCCCTCCACAACAGCGACAGCCTCTGGAAAAACCCTTTTCATCCCAAGTCCCTGCAGCTACGCTGCATCTTGAAGATTTCTCCTTAACACCAGGAACATGTTTCATTTTAATCTTTAGTTTTCTTATGTCTAAAGGAACGTGACACTTCGCTGTCAAGTGTCCTCTTGACGGATGTAGGAAACGAGGTGCCTGATTGCTCCGAAATGATCTGGCTTTATTGCTGGTACGTTTTCAGCCTGTTTTGCACATACTGGCCTAGGGCAAAGGGCTGTTGCTGGCCGTGCCCCGTGTAGCCGCAGGGCAGGTAAAGCTGGGGGACTTGGCAGGACACGTACAGTCTCACACACCACGTGGCGACGGGCCAGCGCAAGGGATGGAAGGAGGTTAGCAGCTCTTTGGTCTGCACAGCCGTAGGACTCCCTGGGAGATGGGACAGGCTGGAGCCGCCTTGGCAGGTGCTAAAGCTGCAGGAAGCGTAGAGTCTGCGCTGCTCGTCGGGGTCATGCAGAAGA
>NW_010244669.1:0-23522 GCF_000690775.1 Eurypyga helias | reverse complement strand
GTCTAGCTTTACCGAGCAACGTTTTATTTTCCAGAAGGCCATCCCGACGCTGACACAACATCACCGACTGAGCACAACCAAACTTCCCTCGGTGCCGAAGAAACGTTTTTCAAAGATCGTTAGCTGCAACTTGGCTCAGCCATTTCCAGTATTAACGTATCTGAAAACCGTTTTCCACTGTGGTTTTAAATCTCAAACAAAAGCAGCAGGGAGGCCCCGGCCGAGTCTCCAGGGGTAGTTTGTACGTGTTTCAAAGCCAGTGGATTTCAGCAAACAAACCTGGCAGCTGAGATGGTCCATGAGTCTCACAGCTGTGGCTGGCAGGACTCAAGGCAGCTGGAGCTGAGATACACGAGTATCCTGTATCTTTTGGTCACTTTGTCCAAGTTCACGCTGCTCCGTTCAATTCCAGTTCCTGCTCAGCAGAGGGATGGGCCAGTTGCCCCTCTGGTCATAAGAGAAATCAGAGCACCTGAAACACAAACACAGAGCTGAATGCAAGACCCACTTCAGATTTCAAAAATCACATCAGGATGTGCACCTTTCCTGAGCTGTTGTCTCGTGTATCATCTCCTCCCAGAGGTTTCCATCTTCTCTAATACAAACTTGTTGCCTTCACTTGATCTTCATTCTCCTTTGGACTTGGCCATTTGACCTCTGGTTGGCTTGTTTGAGCAGTGAGCTGCTGATAATCTCTTCCCCTAGCAGAGCAGCAGGGACTGTTTGGTCATCTGTGTTCAGAGAGATGCAGATCCTGGGGTCAGCGGTGCAGGGAGCAGGAACAGGAGTTGTCACTGGAGACCCAGATGTTCCATACGGGCAAGGCAGGACAAGGACAAGTCTCTGCAATTTGTCAGGAGACTGGAAGATATAATGGCCCGTGGAACCCTGGCAAGGCATCCATCAGCAATGCGAGTGTCATGGGGTAGTTTGCCAAAACAAAAAGCTAATTTATTTGCTGACCTGTCATTATAGGAGGGGATAGTACCATGGAGCCTGAAATATCCAAATGTTGTTGGAGTAATGTACATTTACAAAGGATCTGGCTGCCAGTCGCTCCTACTTTTCCCAACAGAGCATGGTGAGAGTCAAAGGTTGAAGTCACTGGTTTTTTGCAACCAGCAACCTGGAGACAGGCAAGAGCTCCCTGAGAGTAACTCCCCATCAGAAGTGCTCTTCTCTGCTGCCTCTCCTCTCCGCCTACAGCAAGTACGGCATTGCAGCCCTTCCCTTGGAGGACAACTGATCCGCCGGTGGCTGTGCGAACGGCCCAAGCCAGTTGGCAGGAGCGAGGTGGTGGGTTTCCAGCAGCTCTCCGTAGCCTTGTACTGTGGTTTTTGTAATGTGCTGGTTGTCATACAAGGCAGACATCTGATAGCGAGGCTTTTACAGTTCCAGGAAGGCAATTGGAGAGCTGGTAGGTAATGAAATACAACATGCTCTGCAACAAGAAAACCCCTTGTTGTTCAGCAAAACTGGGAGCCCAGTTCTTTTCTTTTTCCACTTCCTTTTTAACCTGAAATCCTATCTGCAGTGTCATTCAAGCCACGTCAGGACTCGGAAAGCTTTGAGCCAGACGCTCCGATGGTATAAATCGCCATAAACAATTACATCAGAGAAGGTCTGGCGGCGTGTGCCGGCCCTGCTGTGTGGTGCAGATGTGCACCAGCAGACCAGAATTGCTCTCAGGGCTTCGCTCTGATCCGACGAGGTCCAAAGTCCTTTCATTAGCTCTCCAAGAGGGTAGAGTGACGGAGCTGGGCTGGGGTGGAGATCTGAAAAGGTTTTCTAAGGGAACTCACAGTGCTTTGAAAAGGTTAAAGCTGCTCTCCAGCACAGTACAGAGCACTGGGTGAACTCGTGGCTCTTGGCTGCAGCGCTGGGGTCTCAGCCACATCGCTCCCCAGAGCAGCAGCAACTCCACACACGGCACTGGGTGGTGTCCTGAGAACAGCATCCTTTCCGTCGTGTTCCTGTTTCTCCATCATCTTCAGGCTACAATCCTGAAGTGGAAAGAGGACTTGCTGTCCGTCATGGACCTTCTGCTCTGAGTTGAGTCTCTCCAGAAAGGGCGCGCTGTGGTCAGAGCTGAGATGGGGCTGGTTTCTGGGCTCTGTGATGCCAGGGCAGAGCAGGAGCTCGTTCTCATCCAGCACACTGCTCTATTGCAAAGTTGTCCAAACATCGTTTACAGCAGAATTTGTCCCGGAGTGGCTTTTTGCTCTTTGTTCTTTTCTGTTTCCTGCCACCGAAAACACGATTCAAAGATTTTCTGCAACAAAGCACCTCGCTCTGCTGTCACTGAATCCAGCCATTCACTCCCAACACACGCGCTCGGCGACAGCTGGCAACGCCGCATCGGTTACATGGCATTCGGCTCCCTGGAAACACTGAGGCTGCTGAAGGACAATCCTGGAGTCCCTTCTGGTTTTAATCTCTGCTCTCCATGCAGGAATCCATGCTTTTTTTGATAATGTGCTGAGCTGTTGTTTCCTGGTAAAGCTGTTTTCAAGTTGAAAGAAGTTTCTTAAACTCCCTCAACTGGAGGGCGTGGGGTTACCCTCCAAGTGAGCGATGGAAGGAATGGAGAGTGCTGGGGCTCGGTGTGCAGGGGAGGGGTGAGACAGGCCCGGCAGTGTGTTGGGGAAACAGCGGACTGCTCACACCCTTAATCTAGGAAGTGAGTATTGTTACTCCTAATCTTACCCTTGAATAACGCGTTAGCAGCAGCCGCACAAAGCAGTGAAGTGACTTGCCCGGGGTCATGCAGGAGGTCAGTCGGTGGCAGAGGCCGAGGGGGACAGGGAGCTCCCCAGCCCCGCTCCTGTGGCTGACTATGGGCTGTATTGGCCCACGGGCCAGACACATCCCAGGAGATGTTTCCTGAGACAGCGATGCCTGTCAAAGGGACATGGACCCTTTGCTGCAGAGCTGAACGTCTCCTGGGCTTGTGCATGATCTGCATCCCCTTCCACATGGGAGGAGGGGACACAACAGGATATATTTTTCCTGCCCTACAGCCTGTCCTTTTCAGGAGCTGCTACATCAGCAGGGTCGGTTCCTATACTGGAGTCCAGTTTCTATAGCTGAAGGTCTGTACACTTGGCCATGGCATGTCACTGGAGTATCCTTACTGGTGTGGACAAACACCCAGCAAAGCTATAAGTAGGTATTTGCGTCTCATCAAAAATCAAAGGTCAATAAAGTTGCTGAGGAATGTTGTCAAGCAGGCTTAAGCTCTTTGCTTTGAACAGGGCCAGAGCAGGGTCAGGGTGCGTGCCTCTGCGTAGCTGCAGTCCACAGGTCTCTCTCCTTCCCCTCCTAGGAGCAATGTTGTCATCCCTGGGCAGCTCTGCCTTTAGCTGCCATCAGCTTTGCCTTCTTTTGCTTTAATAATCAGTGGATCACTCCCCAGGTTCAGCCTCTCTGTGGAAGTTAAAAACATCCCAATTTATGGAGAGGTACCTGCTGGATTTTGTTGTTTGGGAGGTTTTACTGAGGGGTTCCCCCTTGTCTGCTCTTCTGGTATCTGTGACTCAGCCCACCAAATCCATTGAAACCTTTGGAGGGGACCAAGGTTGCCTGTGAGCCCTGGGAATCCCGCAGGGAAGGACCGAGCTCTCCCGATGCCCAGGGAGCCACCGAGGTTGGTCTCCTGCGGCCAAGGGGCCGTTGGCCCTTGCGGTGAGGCGGCCAGCTCTGCCGGGTCTGTGCTGCGGGGGGAGGCAGGCCGAGCCCAGCTGGTCTTCGTTTAGAGTTAATAGGAGTCAAAATGAGCCAGATTTTGAAATAAATCCCGTTGACTTGGCACGGTTTCTTTCCTGACTCAGACGAAGGAGATGCACTTTTTGTGCCGTTACTCCAAGATTCCCCTCCTTATTGCAAGAGAGGATTTCATTCCCCTCCTCTTCCACAACCCCAGGGCATCTGTGTCCTTCAGAAGGAAGATGTTAACCCTTAGTGTCTGGGGGAGGGAGGAAGAGCACGAGTCATGCCCCTGAGCGTAAAGCGGAGTCACGCTGCCCAAGGGCTCTGTGCCATCCCGCTCGTCAGCGTCCAACGCCGGCTCAGCCTTTGAAGCGTTTTGGTGTCGTCGTGTGCTAGAGCTTCACAGCTCCGTGGGGATGAGGGCTTGCGTTTTTCCTGCACTTCCCACCCACCCACCGATTCTTTTGGTGGCACTTTTGTCTCTTGTGCTTCCTTAGAGATGAGGAAATAGAGGCAGAGAGGGAGGGAAAAAAGGGATTTTCCCAGAAAGAACATATTAGCGGCAGCTCAGGGCTCTCAGAGGAAACCAGAGCAGCTCAGAGCACGCAGCACTGCTCTGTACGTGATTCTCGTTGCTGCCTTACACTGTGACTGCATAGGAAACCCACGTTACATAGACCTCCTCGTCCACAAAACCAAAAGTAGCGTGTTTCAAAGCAACATCCGCCTGCAGATAAGAATTTGCAGTAAAGCAGAGAGTTTGGCAAACAAGATATTGGGTTGGATTCCACATTTTAAGCTGAGAAACTCAGCTGAAAGGAAAGTCACAGTGATGCTAGCTGTAGTCTTTCCATCCGAGATCTTTATATAGGAGTTCCCCATCTCGCTTTTCCTTTGCATTCAGCCAACCATCTTTACCTGCACTCACCACCCGGGTTTCCACCAGCAGGCCAAGAGCCCATCGCTTCCCAGTGATCCCAGTGAAACCCTCCAAACCTCACGGTACAATCAGGTCTTTCTTCTCAAGAACAGTTGAGTCTTTCTTCTTTCCCCATACTCATTCAGGAGCTGCTGCCTTGTCTCCTCCCCTTCCAAACTACTGCTAGGCAGAGTGATTACGAAATATGTTTCTTATAAATCTGAAACGTTTATGTCTTCAAATGCCCGGCCCCAATAATCCCACTAATTTCCTGAGTGCTTGTGAACTGTCCTCCATGGGGGGAGGCTTCTCTCGATCAAAGTTTATTAAGTAGAGGTTCTCATATGGAGACGTTGCTGAGCGGTAGGAAATGATGTGGGGCTTTTTCATTTCCCTTTAAACGAGCTCGCTGGGCCCTGAACAATATGGGCATGGTCATCCTATGTTTCCTGCTTCCTACCTTTATTGCTGCTTTAACTTTTCTGCCCTTTCTACATCCAGCACCTCAAACCATCACCATTTTTTTTTCCTATCACCACGGGCACTTTCTTTTCTTTGCTCAGTAGCTGCATTCTGGTTCGTCTGCTTCTTCCTGCCTCACTTTCGGTAGGGCAGAGTGAGCGCAGGCTCGCACCCAATGACACCCAAGAACATCTAAAAATACGCTTCTGCTCCACAGCAGTCCCGAGTAATCCTGAACCTGCCTGAGACGGGCTTTGGGAAGCTAATCTAGACTGTACTGTGCCCTCGTAGAGCCTCCCTTGTGTGCCATGCTGTAGGCGTGCAAGCAAAGCAGCATATTTGTCCTCTGACGTGCCGAGAGACCCAACTTGCCTGGAGTCAAACCAGGAGGGTGAGCCACGTCTTGGTAACCACTTCCCCGGATCCAGTGCTTGTAGCAGAGCGTCACTGAACACGGGGGAAGTTTGGGTCTGGATTTTAACGCTGTTTGTTGTTTGGCTCCGTTTGGGGCATATCTCTGCTCGGTTCATTCAACTTTCTTGTTTTGTTTTTCTGGGTGGTGTTGTTGTAACATAGATTTCAACTGTTGATGTCCTGAGAATTTAAAGCCAAGCTGCTCATCTATTTGCTCCCAATAAACATTACTGCTGTGCCGTGCAAGAGACCTGACTTCGCTGCCAAGGCCATCAGCAGCTGAAAGCCACTTTTTTCCTTAAAAAATCAGTTTGCATTGGAAAATCCAGCTTTTTCCTTAGGATAATATCTAAGGCCATACCAAAAAAAAAAAAAAAGTTTATAAAACTGGGTCCTTACTGAAGCTGCCAATGGAGTTTTAAACACCCTAGACCTAAGTTGATAATTTTTTTGCTTTCCTTGGATACTTTAGTATACCTGAAGGCACGTGACTTTATAAAACTGCTGCTTTCCACTGTCCCTGTTCGTAAATACCATCATCTTCTGGAGGTACTGATACGGCTCTGTAGTGAAGAATGCAGAGAGAAATCAACATTTAAAAATAATGCCGCTCACGGAAGAAGCTTGGAAAGAAGATTTGTTTTCTCAGCAAACCAGTAACCCAAAGCATACAACAAAATGTGTACAAACCCCAAGAATAAAAGCATCAAGTGTTTAGTGCCTTGGCACACTAACCCAACTAGTTTGAATCCAGCAAAAAGAACTTGGAATTAATTATTCTTATGTATAGGCTTTTGTACATTTTCTGCCCCTCGTTGTTGTCTCTGCTAAAGAGAGTGGGAACCCTCGGACCTTCACGCTGCTGTGAAAGAAGTACCAAAAGATGCTAAATTCCTGATGTACTTTGAAGACCCTGGGTGAAGTTACAATCTCTATTCTATTTTCATACTTTTTTTTTCTTTTTCTCCCTGTTCTGGCCCTGATTTTTCCATCCCTGGAGAGATGAGTCAGAAAAAGGATCTGACCTTTTTTGAAGGCTATCAAAGTTATTGCTGGGCTTGTTACTGGCTGTGTAACACGTGGCGCGTGACCGCGCGGGGATTTCTGGGAACGGTGCAAACCGCTGCGCGTGTGCCCTGCGAACATCTGGGATTGCGACAAACGGCGTCTAGAACATCCCAAGTAGAGATAGTGCATATCTGGGAACCCCAGACAAGTGTTGAACCGCCTCTGAATTCATCTGGGCAAAATTCCTGCGCAGTTGGAGAAAGCACATCCAGGAAAATCAGGCATATGGTAGGCTTCCCGCTCATCCGCAGAGCCTTGCTGGCCAAAGTCCTAGAAAGCATGCTGGTAGAGCACAGAAATATCCTCTGCTGATAGAGCTTACGCCGAGGAGGTGACTCAGGCTGCTCGATCCAAGCCACGTCTCTGCTGATGGTGTCGCCAGCACGGTTTGACCCATTTATTTATACCCGCAAAGCTTTTAGCCGGCTGGCGAGAGCGAACAGCAGTGAGGGAGGCTCCAGGGAAGAGCTCCGTGGGTTACTGCGAGTGGCAGCTGGTCTCACTATCACTCACAAGAGTTGGAGATGCTGCCAGATTTTTCTCCGGCGATGAAGAAGGAGCCGCACCCCAGCTGGAGCACCCAGGAGCCTTCTGGATTAGATGAACATCCCTGCCCTGCGAGGCCAGTGCGTCATACGGGGAAAAACCGGTACAGGGAGTTTATTGGAGCCCAGATCTGTGTTCAGGCTCCACCAGAAGGGAAAGATGGGCTGAAGGAACACAGAGAAAATGGAGACCCTGTTTGAGCACAGCACAGTCTTTTGTGGATCCAGTTTATTTTTGTGAGCAGGGCTCGGACTGTCAAAGCTGGGGCTACATTTTGGTTTTTTCCCTTTCCCAGGTGACTCTAACCGTATGTCTGTATCTCATGACTGTGGGTACAAGCATGAGCTTGAATGCTGGCGGATTTTAGCAGCGCTGTGGAGATTTTGTTTCTCAGATGGAAAGATTTAAGGCCTGAACCTATCTTCTTGAAAAGCAAAGACATTTCCCAGTGCAGGGTAGAAGCACAATTCAGTCCTTGTCTCCACGGGAGATGTATCCAGGTGGGGAGAACCGGGCTGTATTTCAGACTCTTCTGAAGTAGCTGTGAGATCCTACTGACCTCCCTGTGACTGGGGTCTATCTGCCCTGCACCAGAGGAAAGGTACATCTCATCGGTGCGCTGGTATCTGCAGCGTTTGCAGTCGGTGTAACGCATCCGCATCCTGGGGATGGAACCGTGATGTGGAAATGTTTGTTTCAAGAGCTGTTACAGCACAGCAATCCAGGAGCATATCTGAGTGTGCAAAATGACTCTGCTGGAGAAGATCAAGGGCTTGGCCATCACTGGGGCCAGGAACAGATTTAGCTTAAAACGGACTTTCTCCCATTTGCAAGAAACATTTATTGCCCATGCTTCCAAAAGATCTTAGTGCACCGTCCAGGGAGAGTGGTGGAAAAAACCACTATGCAACCAATTAGAAATTCCAGTTGTGTCTTTATTCATTCACATCTTGTTTTGACAGTAAACTTGTGTGAGTGATTCCACTATTCACTCTCCAGATTTTCGAGCCACTAAGCGTCACGGTGTTGCTGCGGAACAGGGTCTGGGAGCGTTATTGCTGCTTCGCTACACGCGTGGTGACGGATACGCGGGGAAGCGGAGGGACCTGGTGCCGGGGCCGGTGGTGAGCTAGCTGCAGAGCCAGATGGGGATGGTCCTTTCCCAGGCTGATGCTTTCACGGGTGAGGATTTCTCCGTACTCCTGTCAAAAGCGTAAATCACAGGGGTGACGCGGGAAGCTTGGCACCCACAAGTCATCATGTATCACGGCTGCTCAGCATCTGTGGGAAAACCATTCCAGAAGTGATCTCTTGGAAAGTGGCAGCAAAAAATGGCCAACAAAACCCTGAGCAGCATGGAATGGATAACAAAACAGGACACGTACTCCTTGCGGGGACCTGTCCTTTGTGAAGCTCTAGTGGTGTCGGCACGGTGGGCTCTTGAAGCGTTTGACTTAGGTAAAACGGAGCTATTCCCTCTGGGGAAGCGAAGACCCGGCACAGTTCTTCAGAGCTATAAGATGACTGAATTGCTCCTTTGTGTTAAGAGCAGGCAGTTATGAGGCCCCTTTTTCAGATCAGAGTGAAAACCCCCCGATACAGCTAGCTCTATACGTGGCTTCTGTTCAGTGAGCCTGCAGTCTCAAGGGTGGTGAAAACTCCACCTTCTGAACCGGGAGGCGGGAGAGTGGAGGGAGAGATGCCGTGCTAGATCAGAGTGAAAACCCCCCGATACGGCTAGCTCTATACGTGGGTTCTGTTCAGTGAGCCTGCAGCCTCAGCGGTGGTGAAAACTCCATCTTCTGAACCGGGAGGCGGGAGAGCGGAGGGAGAGATGCCGTGCCGGTGCGTAGATGCTGTTGAAAGCTTTGTCGCGATGGCCAAAAGCCGTGAGTTATTTTCTTCAGCGATACTTTTCCTTTTTTCTGTCAAATCCAAAATATGTTGTCTGCCTTGCAGCCAGCGGGGCCAAACACTGAAAAAATGAATTCCCTGGGCTCCCTGAGGAGGGTGTGCTATACTCGGTTGCTCATCGCAGCTGATTTCCGATGTGTGCGTGCAAGGAGGGCGGCAGGTTCTGCCTGCGAGGCACCCACTCTACGTGCACGGAGCAGCCGGTGTTTCTGCCTCTCATTGCGGTGGCTCCCACCTGAAGTTTGGCAGCCCACTCCATTTCTAGATCCTTGATTAGTATATTGTGATTTCTGTGCTGTGTGTTGCAGGAATAATAATACCAATAGAGGAAAGGTTTTTGCACTGTGAGCAGAAGCTGTGCGTGGCAGGTAGATTAAAAAAGAAAACACTGTGTTTACAAGGTAAAAGTAAGGAGAATGGCTGTTGAGGCACTGCCAGTATCCTAAAACCATATAAAAAGTGCTGAAATCCAATTCAGTGCCACAGGTGATGGTGAAAGATAAACTCTGCTTGTAAAGCCGCGGTGTACCAATGGCAGCTCTGTCTGCAGACCAGGAGAAACGCTTTGTGGGGACCAGGGCAAATGTGTTTTGCACATTTCAGCCCTTTCTGTAGACTGGGTAGGTACCATTTTTCAGTTCAGTGCATGCTGTCTTCAAGGAACACTTCTGAGATCCCTCTTTTGCATCCGTGACGACAGACATACCAGATGGCTGTTTTCCATCACCCGCCCATCTCCGACACAGGATCTGAAGGTGAAGGATGTCACCTTTCAGCCGTGATAGGCTGTAGTCACCTGGGCACAGAGATCTTTCCACCTTTAAGCAGTGAGGTTTCCGTGTCCTCCATGTGTTGGAGCAGCTCAAGAACCAACCCAGCCATACTCCAGCTGTAGTACCCATGAACTGTGGCCTTACCTGTGTGACTTCCTAGCCTCCTTGTTGGCTTCCACAGGCATAGGCTAGGATGGGTGAGGACGCTGTCAGCGTTGGGTGTACCAGGGAAGTGGCCTGGGAGTGGCTGTTTGGGATGGGACTTTTTTGCTCTCCCATTCCAACAGCTTTTTTTTTTTTTAATCTCCTAGGGACCAGAAGGGAAACCAGGAAAACAAGGGGAAAAGGGCAAGCCTGGCCAGAAGGTAGGAACACCTCCTCTGGTAACATCTCCTCCTTTGGCTCTCCCTTTCTTTGCTCATCTTTGACATTTATCTGTAGAAGCAGTTTTGTCCCCCATTAATGTCAGTGCTTTTTGTTCTGCAGGGCAGCAAGGGCTACCAGGGGCAGCTCGGCGAGACAGGATCTCCAGGGAAGGAGGGGCCGAAGGGCAACCAAGGCCCTAAAGGATCCCGAGGTACCCTGGGACCTATGGTGAGAAGAGCTCTGCAAACGGTCGAACACAACACGCAGAAATGTGACTAGCAGTGGTGGGCACAGGCCTGAAGGAAGCAGAGAGCCCTACAGACTTCAGAGCACAGAGAGTGAAGTGATGTTAGATGGGTTTCATTGCCCGGAGCAGCTTAACGCTTGCTCTGAGCAGCCCAGGAGAGACTCCTTAGTGGTGGTTGGGTTGGTGCCCCGTGAACCCAGCTCACGTTGCATCGTGGCCATTCTTCACCACTCCCCAGATGGGCTGAAATATTGGGGATTTTTTTGAGAAGGGAGTGAGCTGATAAGCTATTTTTTGCTACGGTCTTTCCCTTTGAGACTGCACACTTACGGCAAGAGCTGATTCCAAGTAAAACTGTGTTGTTATAAGGAACTCTGCCTTGGACTTCTGCCCTGTTTCTACACCCACTCTTGATCTACTCATCTAAAACGCTGCAAGAAGAAATATAGCACGGGAAAGGGTTTGAGTTGGGGACTGAAGGTGAGGCTTTCAGAGGGAACAACAGTAGTATGGTGGAGAGGGAAGAAAGTTCATTTGCTTTAGGCACATGAGACACGTTGGGAGAGCAGCAGTAAGTAGTAAGAACCTCCTCATGCGCTGCAGGCGGGTAAGGAAACTTCTGGCAATATATTTGGTAGAACTTTGTGAAAAAGCAAGAGTTACTTATGAACCAGGGATGGCGGTGATGTTTCAGAACAGTAGGAAATGAGAGATGGAGTAACGGTTCTGCTGGTGGTGTTTTCCTGCACTAAAAATCACGGCCTCCCCATATATCCTCCTTTCCTATTCTTTGGCAAAGCCTCTGTGGATTATTTCACACAGAAGCAGAGCAGTATCTGAGCAGCAGTCTATTGGACTGAACTTGTCTGTCTTGTGGAAAGGGCTTTCTTCCATGCTAAATGGGATTATATGGAAAGTTCGCAATTCACTTTAATCTGATTATCTGATTTCAACCTTTTTGTTCAGTCTGCTAAAGATGCCATACACAGCTCTTGAAGTGCCCTCATCACAACCCAGAAAACCCCCTTCTTGGCCTCAGATCCCACACTAAAGGGTTTCCTCCCAACAGTTTAGGATTAGGCCGTGCACGAGAATGGCCTCGCTGGTGCACTTCCTAGCACAAAGCTGATTTGGGTATAAAGACGTCGGGGAGGGCAGAGGAAGAGCACACACTGTGCAGCCATTTCTGGTAGCAAATCTGAAGGAGGTGGGGAACCTATTGCTGCAGGCTGGCAAAGGCATAGGATGGACTCCTAGCATCACCTTCCCGTGGGAGAGGTTAAAGCCAAGCAAGAGCATTTCAGGTGGCTGCAGCAAAGCTCACCAGGAGCCAGGAGAAAAGGTGGCTGCACTCCCATGTGGTGCTGGGCTTTGCCTTGCGTAGCCCAGTGCATCCTCTTGTGTCATACCCAGGGGCTGCTCTCATGGTGGGTTCTGTGCTTGCCTCTCCAGGGTGCTCCAGGGAGGATGGGTACGCAAGGGGAACCTGGCTTAAAGGGCTACCAGGTAAGGCTTTTATTTTCATCCTCCAGCTTCTGTCTCTTCTTAAATGCAACAAAACTACTCCAGGGTGCAAAATTGTGCTCTAACTATGATATATTCCTGATCCTGAGTTCAGTTTAGTTCTTTCTCTGGTTTCCATTGGCACCATCACCACTTCTCCAGATTCATTTGGTTCCTCCCTGCCATGGCCGACCCACGTGTCCCTCTGAAGCCGGGATGCAGAAGATGGGGCTTGCGAGATCTGGCAGGAAAGCAGGGAGGACCTTGGGTCAAACAGCTCTTTCCTGTGTCCTCATGCACTGCTTTCTCTCCACAGGGACATGCAGGACCACCAGGACCAATTGGACCACCGGGGCCAAAGGGAGAAAAGGTAGGTTCCCGGAGTTTAGCTGTCTCATCTTCCATTGGCATGGAAGCTGAGCTGACACAGAGACAACCGCCTCACTGCCGTAACCCCCGTGCACCTGCGCTCTCCTCCCCTACCTGCAGCAGAGGCAGCAAGGACTCCGTGACAGCACAACCGCCTACGTAGCCCCCGCTGCAGCTTTACTTCTGCGAATCAGCGCCGGGACACCCGTGCCACTAGCACGTGCTTTCCAGGCACCACGTGCCCTTGTGCCGGTGGCCGATCCAGCCGGCATGTGTTCTGGGGATGCTATTTTCCTGCAGATGCAGAAATTCTGCTCAATCCCCAAGCTGAAAGGAATCAGACTAGCAGCTTTCTGTGACCAGGTCGCAGTAACACCCTGCACAAACCAGCTGGTCTTCAGCAAGCTGCCTATCTGTGCTTAAATCAGCTGATAGCGTGTTGTAAGCGAGGCAGAACTGGTCTCTCATTGCCTTTACTCCATTTTCATCGCCTGCCACCCCCTTACCTCGCTCGCCATCCCCCCTGCCCCTCGACGAGCCCCCTTGCCGCAGCTGCCCTGACTCAGAGCCCTCTTTCCACAGCGGCTTTCCCCTTGCGTTTTTCCCCCTTTTGCTGAGTCAGCAGGGCCGTAACCAGCTCAGGCTGGAGAAGTGACTCATGATTTAATGGTTTCCTGTCGGCGGAGCGGGCTGCTCCAGGACGAGGACGGCCCAGCTGGCGTTGGCTGCACACAGTGTCACTGGAGCCCCTCACATTCCTTCAGGAGCGTCAGCAATGCTCCCTCCCTCGGTGTGGGAAGGAAACCAATGGTCAGTCGTGGGGTCCTCATGTAGAGGAAAGATGAGTGAGCTCTTTTCTGCTCGTTTTGCACTCCCCACTGCCGAGAGAGCTTTCAGCCTTCCCTCTGCACGCAGGTGTGCTCGCAGCTGCACGTGTGCAAGCAGGAGCTTCATTGCTTGTAAAAGGAGTTTGTGAGACAGAGATCATAGAATCACAGACTGGTTTGAGTTGGAAAGGACCTTACAGACCACCCAGTCCCACCCCCTGCCATGGGCAGGGACACCTTCCACTAGACCAGGTTGCTCAAAGACCCCAAGGGTTTGTCTTTGCTGGGGTTTCTAACGTGTCCCTTCAGCTCAGGGTCCTGGGCACCAGGACACACTGTTCACCCTCCTCCCCATGCTCTTCCTGGAGACCCCTGTGCTCTTCCCACACACCCCTTGTGTGGCAGTGAACTCTCTGCTGGTCAGTGCGGTCACTGGGAGTACTGACCCCCCACTGGGGTCACCCTGGGGCAGGGTGAGCTGTTGCGTTCCACTGTTGTGTTCACGTGCCTCAGAAGTTTTGCTTTGGAGATGAACAATGGTCATGCTGCTTTTTCTCTCATTTTCCACTGCTGAAACACATCCATGGAGGAACAGCTGTGCTCCACATCTCCATCGCTGCCTTGCAGAATTTTCTCTCCACCCCCAGCCTTTCTAACGCTGCCCCATCCACTTCCCGAGCTGCACCTCTTGCTCTTCCAGACTTCGGCAGCATTCCTCCTCGTGTGTGTTCTGCGGAGCGGCTGTGGGAAAAGTGGCAAGTGTTAACCAAGCACAGTCAACCCAAGATAATAACATGAGAGCTCACAACCAATGCACATTGACAGTTGAGAGCTTGGCCAGGGGTTTCTCACAGTCCCACTGTTGAAACTTGAGCATCCTGGCAAAAAGTTGAGTCTTGACTAACGAAAACCAAGATCAGCCGTTGGCCTTACAGCAAAGGGAGTAAGAGATGTGCAGATGCGTGTCTCTGTTGTTTCAATTGTAGCTGTTTTATTTTAAAACACTGAAAGTTGCCATCTTCTTGAAAGCTCCCATCGTTTCAGTAGTAAATGGACCCCAAATTGTTAACCTGAGGTGCTCAGTGAAGCTCTCTCTCCTTCACCAACAAAATATTCTTCTGCAATTGGACGCAAGAAGAGCGCTCCCTCTGAGATAACACGGATCGTGTGTCATCAGAGCACAGCAACGCTGATGATAAAATGAATTTGACGTGCAAGTATCCAAGATGAAGCCTGACAAAGACACCAAAGCATCTAATGGATCCTCCTAAGAACAGTCAGATCTGTTAATGACCATTGACAGCCGGATCTCACTGTCTTCCTGGAAGGCCGGTGGGTCTGCTGGCACCTTGCTGAACGAGGGCAGCACAGCATCGCGTGCTGAACCTCCAGCGCCTTTTCCTGCAGCATCCAGGTGCTCCGCAAGTCTTGCATCTAAGTTTTCTAATCCTCTCTTCCTTCTTATCGCCTAAGAGTTGCCTGGATCCCATCCTAAGGATAGACACTTCCTGCCCTCCGGACATCTGTAACCTCGCACGCACACGCAAACATGAAAATGGAAGCTTGATTCTGAGAAATTAAGAGGAAACGAGAACGGGACTGTGACTGCTCTGTGAGCTTTAAGCAACGTGGTGAACTTACTGTGCTGAAGAAGGAGGATATATAATGGTGGGGAAGGTCTTCCCTTTTCCAGAGCGGAAAGCAGCTTGGTGAGAGGCATTATTGTGGAATCCAGCTCCCTTGTGCCATACCAGCCAGCTACTCCGCCGCATTTAATACATTTACAGCTCCTCAAAGAGGCCTTGCTCAGAGCAGACGCCTGCACTTGGCAGCTGCTTAAAGCAGTCCAGATGGGATCCTTTTAAAAATTACAAACTGGTGTATCTCACTTTGGGACAGGAGCCAACAACAACAAGCCTTCCCTTCTTCTCCATGCATTTTCCATTTGTATCCCAACATGTTTACTTTGCTGCCCTTTACTCTAACTTTTTTTCACTGCAACTTTCCGAAGAATTAGCGCAGACCTTTCATCTCCCTCTCGAGCAGCTGAGGGATGGGGAAGTCCTGGAGGAGCTCAGTCTCGCAGTCCTAGAGCTGACCAGTCCTGCGGGATTTTCTCAGTCAGAAGACAAAGGACAAGGTGGGAATTAGACTCAAGGGGACACAAAGCCACAACTCAGCTTTGGGGAGAAAATCTGTTAGTCCTGATGCTCTTCAAGGATCCCCAGAATTATAAGTTTGCTATGAGTTCGTCACGCTTGTCTCAGTTCCCAAGGTGTTCACATCCTCTCTGGGAGGAAGCAGTCAGCGCCAAGGCTTCTGAATGCTGGGATTTATTTTTTCCTCAGACTTTGGAAATGGTGGCTTTGTTTCCCTTCTAGCCTACATTCCTTTGGTAGTGTCTAGAAAGCAAGCCAGGTATTCTGCTGCTCACTTCAACCAGCAAGTTCAGGAGCACTGTTGGCAGAGCCTGTTAGCCGTTACTTTCATTTCTCTACCTTGCCACCCAAATTTCCCGTCCATATTGCTCTGTACTGTATCTTCAAGCCATCCTGGCACAGTTTCTCCCTATGTTTCTTCTGCAATGACACCTCCCCAAAACCCCAGACAAGTGCCGGAGTTCCCAGCACACAATCTCTTAAGGACGATGCAACCATAACCTGTGAGTATTTATGAAATCCTGGCAACGTGCACCCAACACGTGTCGCAGCAGCAGAGAAGGAAAATGCCACCGGCATGAAGCATGTAATGGCAAGACACACACTGAGCTCTTTGCTACCTGTTGAGCTTAACTGCAAGAGATTTTTCCAAATCTTGAGCCTCGTTCTATCGAGCTGTAAATGTCAATACTGTTGCTCAGCCCGTGAGAAGTCAGTGTGGGTCAGCGTGACTCTCAGCAGTGGTACATCACTGATTCCAAGCAGTGACCCAGTTCCTACAGAAAAGAACTTATTGGCTCCACTGTCTGAATTTTTTCACTGAGAGTTATTCACTCTCCATTACCAAACATCATGTACAAGCAAAGTGCCCCAAATGCCTGCTCCCAGAGGCAGGATCACTGAGAAATTGCCCAAGCGTCCTTACTATCAGCAGCTGCAACTCGAACAGAAGATGAGCGTAGCCCAGAGAGAAAATCAAAGACTAAATACACCCGAAAGGGCTGATGCAACTAGATAGGAGTCTGTGGTAAACTTGGCTCTGCACAGCTATGGAGATTTGGATCAAGGCTCCAGGAGCACCTCAAGCACTCCAAACACAGCAGTTCCACTGTGCCAGAACCCTCCAGACCTCCTCTCTCCAGGAGCTACAACATCAAAGTTGCTGAGACATGTTCATCCTAAGGACCCAGAGTGCCAGAGACTCAGTGATGTCAAGTAGCCCAAAACTGGAGGAGCTGGAATATAGCTGTCTTCTATGGGAGGCAAAGAAACAGCCGTCTCTGAGCTAGACTCCACAGAAAATAAGACACCATGACCCTGAGTAGCTTATACAAGAGAATTTAAAAAGATAGTGTCTGTGTTAAGTCTCGAGGGATCTCTCTCTGGATGGTTCAGAGAGACCTCAGCTATAAATAATCCAGGTGATGTTACCTCCCAGCCAAAGCTCGAGCTCTGAGCTCTTGCTGTGGAGCATCCCATCCACGAGCGAAGCTGCTCACCAGCGAGTGTGTAAGGGGATGACCCTCTCACCGGATCAGTTGTGAGACAGGCCCACTGTGGTGGCACACAACCAGGGAGCCCAGCCAGACCATCCTTGTTCCCACTGCAGCCCAGGCAGCACTCAGCGAGGGCGGGGAAATGCTTGATTAAAGAATTCGGTTTGACTGTCAGCAGTAAAATTCAGAAGCAGAGAACTATTTCCCATATTGCTGTGTTTACATGCTTCTCGCTTAGTTTTAGGAATGGTTCAGCATAACCCTTTGCACCTGGTTCCTTAGGGAGGAGAGTTAGACCAGGCGGAAACAACCACCAAGGAAACCAGGAAAGCAGTGTGAAGAGTCAGTGTACTCCAGGTTGTGAAACAACAGCAGAAAATTGTTTAGCCTTTCTGTGGCTGAAACGTTAGTAAATTCAGCAGAGGCTTTGAATTAGGAGCCCGTGGTATGGGAGGACTGGATCAGGTCTGTGCAGAGGCATCTGCCATATAATCCGCTGTCTATATTCACACTAACATTTTTATTCACAGGGAGAACAAGGTGATGACGGGAAGGTAGAAGGCCCACAGGGACCACCTGGAGACCGAGTAAGATGTTAAATCCCTTCTGTAATCAATCCTGGCCTGATTTTTGCAGGTGGATTAGTTGGATTGCTTCCTTACTTGTAGAACTTGCCCAAGCCATTGACATATTGCGGATGACAGATTGTTTACATCCACCTTAAGTCTTTGTTGTGTTATTGTAGGGTCCCGTTGGTGACAGAGGTGATCGAGGGGAGCCTGGAGACCCTGGTTATCCTGTGAGTCCTATTCCAAACACACAGTTCAGAAATGCTTGTCTTGGGGAAGTGCTTCCAATCTGCCTCAGCCCACTGGAGGCCTACCCTTTGCCCAGTCCAGTAGTCATAACCCACTGTTGTCCCTTGTCAACTGCTGCACGTGGGGGTGTTTCAAGCAAGGAGTAATTCAGATATCTTTACCTAAAATGGTAAAAACTTTGCTGAAGTCAAATGTAGGTCCTGCAGGTCAGCATCTCGCAGTGCTGTGCACCTGCCTGAGCACACTAGGCTGAAAGAATGAGCAGGACCATCTCATCAGAGGTGTTTGTGATGATCAAGGAAACACCCTGGGCAAGATGTGTACAAGAGAGGTCGTGTCAGTGCTGGACAAAACTGCAGACTGATGTGCCCATGGCTGTAGACTCTTCATGGGAAGATCTGTCTAAACTTGGAGGTTTGGAAGCTTACAAAATCTGATTGGGATTTCTCTCAAAAGCAAGACTGGGGTTAAGAACTATTCTGCTGTGCTTCTGATGTCCTCTTTGCTGGACACCTCCAGCTGCTTGGTGTTGATCTGCAAAGGCTAAGTCTTACCGCCATCCAAAAGCAGCTGGTCAGAGCGACCCGTTGCAGTGATGTACAGAAGAGTTTACATTCACCAGGGTAGCAGCGCTGCTGCCTTACTCTGTAGGACAGCAGTCTCCAACCATTCACCTGCACTAGGGCTGTGGGTACACAGGGGCGCATTGGAACGCCTTCTTTGCTGCTTAGATGGTGATTAGCAGCTCCTTTTAGCATATCCATGGGAGCACATACACTACCCACAAGCTTCAACATTTCCATATGAGCAGAATTCAGATATGCGTATTTTCTCCTGCCCCGTACAGCGTGTTACCTCCAATTTGTTTCCCATTGCCACAAAAGTACCCAAGAACAAACACGTGTTCCCTCTCTGTTTTTATTTAAGGGACAAGAAGGGCTTGATGGAGAAAGAGGAAAACCTGGACAGCAAGGCTTACCTGTAAGAGATGCTGCTTTGTTGTAAGCTACCCTGTGTCGTGTGCCTGTGAAAAACGGATGCAAAAAGAAGGAAGGTGGGAAGGGCTGCAGTAAGGAATGTGTGGGGAGCAGTGAAATGCAAGGTGTGCATTTCCATAAGCCAGGCCTGTAGAATGGGCATTTTGAGTCACGTGTTGAGACCAATATTGCAGCCTTTCAGTACCTGAAGGGGCTACAAGGAAGCTGGGGGGAAGCTGTTTTTTACAAGGGTCTGTAGTGACAGGACAAGAGGTAATGGGTTTAAATTGAAAGCAGGGAGGTTTAGATTAGATATCAGGAAGAAATTCTTCCCGGAGAGGGTGGGGAGGCACTGGAACAGGTTGCCCAGAGAAGCTGTGGATGCCCCATCCCTGGAAGTGTCCAAGGCCAGGCTGGATGAGGCTTGGAGCAACCTGGTCTAGTGGAAGGTGTCCCTGCCCGTGGCAGGGGGTTGGAACGAGATGATCTTTAAGGTCCCTTCCAACCCAAATCATTCCATGATTCTGTGATGGATCAGGGATCGCTTCCAAAAGCCTTTCTCCAAAATGTCTTTTCTGAACAATCCGAGAGGGACCAGAAAGCTTAGGAGACGGACTGTGGCATGCTGCTGGTGAGAGCTGGCCCAGTGTGAGGCGAGACGATATTATTCTGCTTTCATGGTGTTTTCTCTCAAACCAGCGCGTTTATGAAAGACTGAGTGAAATCCAAGTTTAAGGGAAGGACTTTTTATTCCCTTGCTATATACGGCAGCATCTAATTTGTATTTGTGACTATTGCAACTGTAAGTGCAGCAGTACATGAATAGTTTGTGTTGGGAAATAAAGTTGAATCAATTCCCATTCTTTGTAGTGCTGCTGGGAAGAACAACAGATTCTATTCTGGGGTAAAATCTTAACGCTCTGTCATATGGGCTAGAAATGGTTATTGCTGCTGCATTCCCCAGTGGATGTAGTTTATTCTGAGGGGTGGTAGCCCCTCAGATGTCAGCGTTTCAGATGGAAGCAGCAGCTTTGGATTGTTTTTAGTAAAGAGCCATTAGAGACGCATGGCTCAGAAACAAGCTGAAGAAAGAGAGCTCTGTAGGTGTGTCCTTACGTACCATTTCTTTGATGTTAGTCCAGAAATTGGCCCTGACACAAATACAAAAACCCTGGATGACCAGAAGGAAAGATGGAGCCGTGTGTGATGGGGAAGAGACCAGTAAGACAGCAGTGAGATATTCCCTCTGCTTTACTCCTCCCTAGGTAGCTCTCTAATATCTGACATCCAGGAGAAACCAAGGAAAGGGCTGCAGCATGCCAAAGGGAGGTGGCACCAACACTGAAGATGTAGTCGGTGTATAAACGGCTCGTTCTGCACGCACCTTCTGCAGTACCTTTCTCTAAACAGGTTCCTTCCTGCCCACTTCTCAGCACTGTTTTCCAGGCACCGTCTGGGATTTAGCGATTGATTTCCACAAATACAACCACCACCCAAGTGAGGGGGGGAAGTATTGCTTCTTCTCCAGCTGACACCCTGTGAAACGCTCTCTGGAGACAGTTCCTTGCTCCTTTTTCCCCAGGAGGCCTGTCTGGGCACGGGCTGTTCCCTTGAATTTGTTTCCAGAGCTGTTAGGGCACAAAAAGTGCTGTTCTTTGTACTTCATGCAAGATGCTGCCAGAGAGAATTCCAAGCAGTTTTTTCTTGCTTATGTTTTGTAGGGGCATCCTGGACCACCAGGCCAGCCAGGAGCAAAGGGATCCAAAGGTGATGTGGTAGGTTTCACCAGGCTGGTTTTATAGTGTCCCAAGTTTACAGAAAATGTCCAATTAACAGGACTCTCCATGTTTTTCCCCAGCGTGTGTGATTTGGCCTATGGTCTACGCCTTCAGAGACTGGAGAACCTAGTGGGAGGGCAGTAAACATGTATTTGAGTGTCCAAGCCCAATGGTTTGTTGGCTTTGTGGAGCTGGAGGAGATCAAGACAGTTACAGCTCCAGCGTGATGGGTGACTCTTGGGCAGGTCTTTAGTCATCGCCATGGGTTGTGTCTCCTTCCCATATCCCTGTTTGTGGTGCCTCCAGCTACAGCTGGCTCCTCTGTCCCTAAGGAGGTCTGAGCCAGGCAAGTGGCTCTGTCTTTCACTTGAACTGTAAGCTTTTCTGGCTTGAAACCTTCCAGATTTGGAATCCATTTATCCATGCAGTTCTTATGTTTCTTGGAAGAATCCCTCTAACTTCTTGACCTTGTTGAGCAAGAAAACACACTACGCATGGGTCCTTCAGGGTTCACTGGGGTACCTCATACCTACCCCTACCTCCACATCTGGCTGTAATGACAGCCTGCTAATTATTCTCACAGATCGGGGACTTTATTTGCTAAAACATAAGTATGTGACCTCAATACTCAGCAAATTCCTGCTCCCTTTTGGCAGATGTCAGGATTTTTAATCTGACCCTGCTGGGGTGATGCCAGAAGATAGTTTAAGTAGGTGTTCTTGGCAAAAAGTGTACCAGGCGATAAGATAAATAAACTCTGCCCAACGATGGTCAGTCTGGAACTGCCTTTGGGCCTAATGAATAGCAGAGAAAGCACCCCCAGGAGTATTTCTTTCATGTAGCTGGCCTGCCTGGTCCTCTGCAGATGGAGAAACAATGCACAGCAAATGCAGTGCTTCAATTTAAAAGTGCTTAATACATGACCTCACTGGGAGAGCCCTAGTGAAGGTGATGAGGCCGAGTTTTCCATTCATTCTGCAGAAATTAATCCTTTTTACAGCTAATAAACCTCAGGAGTATTCCTTTTACGTCTTTATTCACAAAGCAGTAGTGCAAATTTTAGCCACAAGCTGCCCTTTTCATTTCCATTAAAAATAGAGGGAGCTACCTCACAGGGAGAAGAGCTCTTACCGAACCCCCTGCAGAAGGCTTGCTGGGTCCTTGGGTCCGCGCTGTGCTGCCCATGAACTGACAGAGGATGCAGGTTTTAAGCATCTTGTTCTAATGTTTGCCAGTGCTCTGAGTCCTCCCTCAAGTTCATCCTGATTTATTTGTCCTCATCTGCTCTGTATTAGGAAAAATGTAGGTCCTTGCCTTCTAGCTATTCATTCCTGCCCTAGAACTCTGAAGACATACGAAGAATCACTTGTAATAAAACCAAATAGCAGTTCATTCCCTAATGTTGGAGCAACTGACTTTATAAATCTCCTTTTTATAAAACTCTTTCCAACCATTACCCGAAAGCACACCCTGAAGTCAGGCTCCCGAGTGGAGTTGTGCTAGAACTGCTGCAGTTTTAGATGTCCATCTCTTTTTACTTGCAGGGTCAAAAAGGAAAGCAAGGAACCCGGGGAAATGCAGGGAGCAGAGGCTCACCGGTAGGTAAAAATTCAATTTTCTGCACCAGAAAATGCTGTCCAGGCGCTCCGCCACTAACACCTTTGTGATTTTAGGGCATCCTTGGGCTACCGGGTCCTCGAGGAGTGGTGGGAAGGCAGGGTCAGGAGGGAGCCCCTGGAGTGGATGGAGTGCCAGGGAAGGATGGCATGCCTGGGATGCTGGTGAGTTTGCAATTGTAACCTTATAGCATCCACGGCAAACGCAGCTTAGGAGCTGGAAAACTAAAAGGTAGCCCGGGAGAAATGGATGTAATGCAGCGACGGTTGACATGTGCCCAGAGTGGATCGTATGGATCGTACGCTCACCTTCACGCCTCACGTGCACAGAGGCAGCAGCTGCCTTTGCATGGCCGGGTCTGTACATCAGCTGCTGTTTCTGGCCTGACAGCTGCGTGCACAGACACCTGCATACGTCCCTGCAAACCCACCCGTGCCCAGATGCAGGGTGATTGCTGAGGGCTGAATCGCACCCTCCCCTGGGCCCCCAGAAGCCATGCAGAGGTGGAAAGCGTCTTATTTCATAACCTCTTTTGGTTTTTTTTTTCTAGGGAGAACAGGGTGATGATGGGGAAGAAGGTGTGACAGGGATGTCAGGCAAAAGAGGGAACCCTGGCATACCAGGACTCCCCGGGGCACAGGGACCACCGGGATTCAAGGTGAGTTCCTGACTCCCTAAGATACTGCTACGAGCAAACAGTCTGTGAGCCTGTTGTCTCTAGGGCTCGGATTCTCCAAAGTCTAATAATCTCAACCCCTGCTGCCACCTTTCACTTAGCTAGAGACTGAGTAGATCCTTCTCCTCGTCCATCCATCCATCTATCCATCTTTCCATCCATCTTTATGATGTTCACAGCAGCTGAGTGTCCCAGAGACCTTTCCTCTTTGTTGAAGTTCACTGAGCTCAGGAGCCTACAGACACACATACCCACACCACGGGCACTTCAGCCTTCTCTCATTAGAAACGTGGCTGAAAACCCATAACCTGAGAGAAGTTGCAAAGGAGCTGCTACAGCCTGCCTGTGGGATGTCCAAGAGGGATGACTCCGTGGGAAGTTCGAGTGTCCTATAGCTGCTGCCCTGCGAGGCCTGAACTGCTGAAGGGAAATTGGTGCTGCTTGGGTTTTATCGTATATTTACTGGGTTGGAACGGCTGGAACCAGTATGGGCTTGGACATCACTCTGGCTGTAAGCAGAGACAAGCTGCTTTAGTGACCTTGGGGGTTTCTTCCTGGTGCTTGCCCTGGTCCAGGCTGGCCACAGGATCTAAACTGGACCAACAGCAATTTGTCCGTTTGTAGAAAGGCTCTGCACAGAGGAAGGCTCCAGCTGGGTTTGGAGAGGCTGTCAGGTCTGATTTAAATTATGCCTCCCATAACACATCACTCTTAAACTGTCACTTGCTGCCCTCCAGCTGCCTTGGGTAGAATAACAGGCTGTTACCAGAAATGACTGGAAGACCCTTGTGTCGTTATGACGGACTCGTACCCTGGCTCCAGGGAAATTTGTTGCCCCTTTTCCAGCTATCCTAGGCTCTTGCTGCCTTTGCTTCTCCCTCCCAG